>NC_056748.1:525700276-525725276 GCF_019279795.1 Protopterus annectens
GTCCATTTTGACATGGTAATAAGCATCCTTGAGATCGATGGAGAATCTTGAGTAAGTCCCTAATGATAAGGTCTGAGGGGAGGTAGAATGTTTTTCTAGTAACTCCACTTTGGCAATGTGGGTGTCAAATGAGAGGTCGCTGACTTGGGTCCCTAGGTCTCTGATTACTTTTTCCGTACTCAGTGGGTTGCTGCCTATGTGATAATTTGTGGGTACTTTGTTTTTCCCAAAGGGATGACTATACATTTTTGGCATTTAGTTTAAGGCCATGATTCGGCACCAGTTGTCCGTTTCTGTGAGGCCTTTTGTAGGATGTATGTGTCCGCTGGTGTATCGACTATGGCCTAGTTTGCAGTCATCTGCAAACTTTGTCAGCCACAACCCTCCCATCTTTGCTTTAACATCTGAGAAATAAATGCCGAACAAGAGGGGTCCCAGGACAGATCCCTGTGGGACACCACTTGTGACTGGCTTTGAGTCTGACATTGCTCCAGCGACTTTAACTTTATGGGTTCTGTCCTTTAGCCAGTTTGCAACCCATCTAGTGACATAAGGGTTTACGTTTAAGCTGTTGAGCTTATCTATGATGCCTGAGTGGGGTACTGTGTCGAAGGCCTTAGCCAAGTCCAGGTAGGCTGTATGGACTGCTTTGCCCTCGTCAATGGCTCTAGTGACTGTTTCGAAAAAGTCAACCAGGTTCAAGAGGCCGGATCTGCCTTTCACAAAGCCGAACTGGGTGGGGTCAAGTGTCTGTAGGTCCCCAATGTCTCTGTTTATGAGTTCCATGATGATTCTTTCCATAGCTTTGCAGACTAGGCTGGTTAAGCTTATGGGGCGGTAGTTCCCAGGGTCTGTAGAGGTACCCCCTTTGTGGAGTGGGACCACTGTTGCTGTACGCCAGTGTTCAGGTACATATCCTGTAGTAAGGCTAAGGTTAAACAGCATTTTTGTGCGGGTTTAGCTCCTCTTGGAGTTCACGTAGCACGCAACCCGGGATACCGTCAGGTCCCATTGATGCTGTGTTTTTAGCTTTGTTGAGGGTGGCTCTCACTTGAACATCTGAGATGACAGGAGATTACATTCAGCTGGGATAAGTATTTCTTCTTTTGGGGTGAGAGAGGGGAGAGAAATTTGCACTGAACCTGTCAGCCAGAATGTTGGCAATATCTGTGGGTTCAGTGTATTTTTTGTTGTTGTGAACTAACTCTGAGCATATCTGTGGGTTTCCTTGGGTTTCTAACATAGCTGAAGAAGGCTTTGTGGTTATCTTTAGTGTCCTTAGCGATTTTTCTCTCAAAGTTTGCCTTGGATGTTTTTATAAGAGAACGTAGTTTTCTGCTAGTGTTGATCAGAGATGTCTTCCATTTATGGGATTTTGCTCTGTCGTGCAGTAGCTTCCTTCTTTTGTTGTACAATTTGTTAATGGCTGAGGTCCACCAGACAGGACGCTTGCCTTTGGTGGAGAGGGACTTGGATTTATTTGGGATTGCATGATCCATGCATTCTTGGAGATGTCCATAGAAAGCATTTGTGAAGGATTCGGCATTGTGGGATGTGGTATCCACTGGCCCAGTGGGCTTAAAGGATACCATCTCAGTCTTAAGAAGAGTGAAGTCTGCTTTTGAGAAGTTTTTCCACTGTGGTCTTTTGTGCTGGGGGTGGAGGTGGGATATGTATATCCAGGGTGATTAGTTTGTGGTCAGATCTCACTAGTGAGGGGTATACCTCCGGTGTGGAGCATTTTGTCCCCATGTTTGTGATGATCAGGTCTAGTATATTATCTCCCCTAGTGGGACAGGTGACTAGTTGTTCCAGTGCATTTGAATTTATGAATTCCAGGAACCTTTGGGCTAGAGTGTTAGGGCTAGAATAATGTACCCAATCTATGTTTGGGTAGTTGAGGTCTCCCAGTATGATGGTATTTTGTGATGCATTCATATCCTCCAATGTCTTCAGGAAGGTTGAATGGGGTTCCTGAGATTGGGAGGGTGGTCTGTAACATGCTACCAGTTGTATAGCAGTTTTGCCTATGGTTAGTTGCACCTGTATGGTCTCCGATGCTTCATGTGTTGCTACTAACCTGGAGGTGTGGGTGTCCTTGATGAATATGGACACTCCCCCTGCCTTTGTTGTTCGGCCCAGGTTTTGGGGCCGAAAAGCATGATACGAGGTATAGCCTGGTAGCGCTGGGGTGCTCTCAGGAGCCTTGAACCAGGTTTCAGTTACTGCACAGACGTCGATGTTCTCCATACTGAGGAGTGCATCGAGTGCCTGCATCTTGAGATTTAGACTTCTGGCATTGAGCAGCATTACCCTTAGTTTATTTTCCATTTTTGTTAACTAAGGAGGTGGGTTTGTCTTTTGAGCCTTGCCTAAAAAGGCACTATGGGGGTGGCAAGAGCCTTAGCCAATATCCGAAGCCCAGTGGTGACAGGTGCAAGCCGTCCCTTGCAGTAAGCGTGGCTTGTCCAACATGTCATCCCAGGCAGACAGACATTGGATCCCCTTAGAATGACACCAGTACTTGAGCCAATTATTAAAGCTGATCATCTTGTCTTTGTATTGTGGCATCATTCTTGGTGAGGGCAAGATGCTGCTCAGGGTCAGGGTCATACCAGCCTGGGCTACATAATCAGAGAGCTCCTCTATGTCTCTTTTTATGTAGTCCAGGGAGGTACGTCTCAGGTCATTCACGCCAGCATGGACAATGACGGAATCATATTTGTACTTGCTTTGGAGTGACCTGAGTGCGTGTGTTATGTGGCGGATCCTAGATCCCGATAGGCAGCTCACAGTCACCCTCTCCTTGTTCAGCCTGTTAAGCGGGACATCAGTGTGTCTGACTATAGAGTCACCTATTACTAGTGTATCAGGCATGGTGTTTGGCCTTAAGGGCTGTGATTGATTGACACCTGATTTACTGACGTATGTGTTGCATGTGTTTTGTTTTGAGGTGGTGGATTTTTGGGTGTCTGCTTTGGGAGCCTCTGTTGTTTTGGTATGTTTTTTATTGTAGAGCCTCCGAGTATGTCTTTATGTGTTTGGTTTGCAGTTGTGGTAGGTCTATGTGGGATTGGGATTGTTGTGTGTGTGGTTACCATCTCCTCCTGTCTGGTCATGCCAGCCCTGAGTTGAGAGAGTTCAGCCTCCAGTTTGGCTATATAGTTGCATCTCTCACATGTATTTGTGTTTGTTGGGAGGAGGAGAGGGTTGTCTGTGTACATGTGACAATTGTAGCATTGTCTCAAGATACCCAGATTAACCAGCTGAACTGGAGAGGACGCCAGTAATCTACCACTCGACATGCTAGAATAGTATAAGGAGTGCTGTGCCTTTAAGGGAAGTGGATATTCACAGGGTGGTAGATGGATGTAGTGCTTACTTAATGCGAGAGTGCTTACTTAGTAGAGAAGTTTTGAGAACAAGTGCTAGGCTTATAATATAGCGAGTAGTCTGATTATACTAAGAGTAGAGCTTCCTTAAGGGAAAATTTGAACAGCAGACTTGGCGGAGCCAGAAGAAGTTTAACCGCGCTATGCGCTGGCAGCATAAAACGCCCAGAGGCGGATTTTAAACAGGGAACTTCAAAAGAGCTAGAAATGGTCCAAAACAATCAATTACTACAGCTCTTGTGCTGAGGTCACTTCCTACAGGGACAGGTAGGCTGCTCAAGGCTTTCCCCACTCCCACTGGTGAGCAAAGAAACTTCCTTCTATCCAAGTAAGGTAATGGACAACACAGGAACTACACCACAGCCCAGAATACAGCAATGCCTGTAAACTGGTCCAAACTAGTCGAGGAGAGGCGGGAAAACAAAGATTTTTTGTTTTTGTTTTTAGATAGAAACACACAGAAAATGCAGAAACAGTAATAAATCAGTTACACAGGCTAGCACACTTTAGTGGGCAGCCTCAACAGTTAAATTAAACAAACTTTCGATCAAATTCGACTAAAAAGTAACTTTAAGTGCAGATATTGAAATAATGCAGCAAACAGCTAAAAAACAGTTTAAGCTTGTTTAGGGTAAGCTAGAGAAGCAATTTCAAGTAAAAAAACAGCAAAGATACTTAAATCCAGAAAGTAGTCGCTTTTCAGAGTTCTCTGTAGCTAGGAACACTCTGCAGGACCACGAGGAGCTTGTCTGAGCAGTATAGCCAGAAAAAAATGCCCAGAGGCGGATTTTAAACAGGGAACTTCAAAAGAGCTAGAAATGGTCCAAAACAACCAATTACTACAGCTCTTGCGCTGAGGTCACTTCCTACAGGGACAGGTAGGCTGCTCAAGGCTCCCCACTCCCACTGGTGAGCAAAGAAACTTCCTTCTATCCAAGTAAGGTAGAAGGTCCAGAATCCAAGGAGTGTCCACAACGTATGGTTGAAGAAAGGGGAACCATACTTGACGAGGCCAGTGTGGGGCAATCAGAATCATTCTGCTTCCCAAGGATTGCGCTTTCTGAATCACCCTTGAGAGAAGGGGAAATGGAGGGAAAGCATAAAGCAAACTGGAGGGCCAATCGTGAACCAGAGTGTCCCTGGGCGAGTCCCCCTGTGGGGGGGGATCAGCATGAAGTAGTTGCTGCATTTTGCATTGAGAGGGCTGGCAAAAAGGTCGCAGCAAGGCTGACCCCATCTGCTGAAGACTCGCTCTGTAACCAGGCGATTCAGGGACCACTCGTAAGGCATAAGTATTGCTCCGTTTAGCCTGTCCGCTATTATGTTGGACTTCTCCGGAATGTGCGTTGCCACCAGAAACCATTGGGAAGCTATTGCCCAATTCCACACTCGCATAGCCTCTCTGCATAGGGGGTAATACCGTGTTCCCCCTTGCTTGTTGAGATACCACACTACTGACATGTTGTCTGACTGTATCGCAATAGTCCCTAGAGGAAGAACTTCCTGAAGTGCCTGCAATGCAAGAAGCACTGCTCTCATCTCCAGGACGTTTATATGCAAATGTATCTCGTGTTCTTGCCACGTGCCTTGGACTGTCCTGCTGAGATAATGCCCCCCACCCCATCTGGGAGGCATCCGTGGTCACCGTGGCAACAGGGACAGGGGGAAAGAAGGCTCTCCCCCATTCAAATTGTTGGTGCACAGCCACCAACGGAGGTCCTGCTTGCACCTGTCTGTGATTAAGATGGGATGAGATATAGTGGGAGTCTTTGGAGAGACCATTGGACAAAGAGGAGCCATTGAAGAAGTCTCATGTGTAATCTTGCTAAAGCGACTAACATGATAGTCGCCGCCATGGTCCCTAGGAGTTGTAGAACCAGTCTTGCCTTCGCTCGTCTCAGGGGCATCAGTATATGAATTTGTCGTTGCAATACAGTGATCCTTTCTTGTGGTAAGAATGCTCGCATTTGAATGCTGTCCAACTCTGCTCCTATAAAGGTGACACGCTGTGAGGGCAATAAAGCAGATTTTTCCCAGTTTATCGTTGTGCCCAATTGGTGACAGACTGATGGCAGCATCCCTGGTCTGAACTAGTTGATGCCTGTATCGTTGTGCCCAATTGATGACATAGACTGATGGCAGCGTCCCTGGTCTGAACTAGTTGATGCCTGGTGGGGGCGGTAAGGAGCCAGTCGTCCAGGTACGGAAACACCTGGAATCCGTGACGTCTCAAGTGAGCTGTCACCACTGCCATACATTTGGTGAACACCCTGGGGGCTGTGGTGAGACCAAAGAGCAGGGCCCGAAACTGGAAGGGACCGGAAGCGTAGGTGACTCCTGGATGCTTTGTCCATTTTGACATGGTAATAAGCATCCTTGAGATCGATGGAGCACATCCATACTTCTTCTCCCAACAATGGGAGAATCGACTGTAGAGTGACCATACGGAACTTGGACTTGTGTATGCAATTGTGGAGTTGACTGAGATCTAGTATGGGTCTCAGGTCCCCTGTTCTTTTCGGCACCAAAAAGAATCTTGAGTAAGTCCCTAATCCGATATGGTCTGAGGGGACTGGTTGGATGGCTCCTTTTTCTAGCAACTGAGACACCTCTGAGGCTGCTTGATCCCCTTGACTGGGTGGAACGTCTGGGATTTTTCTTATTGGTGGGGGTACTGAAGAGAATGGGATGAGATAACCTCCAGAAACTATCCTTAGTACCCATCCTTCCTGGGTGATGCTCTCCCAGGCTTCCGGGTATAAGGAAATGCAACCTCTGACTGGCTCCGGATAAGCACAGTCGGGCACACCCTCAGGAATGAGAGTATGGAGAGCCACGGAAGGAGTCGTGGTCTCCTGAATTGCAGGGGCTGCCTCTGGGGTGATGTCTCCCTGAGTAACCCCCCTTCCCCTGCCTCTGGAGGGGGGTTCACCTTGTGCGGCAGGAAAAAACCTCTGTGATTTCTTGAACCACATCTCCCCCCCCCCCACTGGGCCTTGGGATAAGGCCTAGAAGGAAGGGAAAAACAGACCACTACGGCAGACAGGGTCTTTCCCTCTTGCTCACACCTGGTGAAGGTGTCTTTCACTTTGGTCCCAAACAAGGAGGAACCATCAAATGGGGAGTCAGTGAAGGAAGACTTGAAGGCCTCCGAGAAGTGACACAGGCGCAGCCAGGCTTGCCTTCTAAGGGCGAGCCCTGAGCTCGCCACCCTACTCGCTCCCTAGGCCGCATACGAGATGAGCCGCATGGACGAATTAGCGATGGAGTTGAGGGTAGAAACCTGTGCATTAACCGTCTGAGCCACCGCCTCAGGTATGTTACCCGCAAGAGTATCTCCCAGTTCTTTGAGGAGATCTCTCTGGAGCTGAGTGAAGTGAGACAAATAATTCAGCGACTGTAAAGTTAAGGTTGCTGAAGATAGGGTATGCTTCCCGTAACGGTCCATGGTCCTAGACTTTTTGTTAGGAGGATGGACCGATGAGGAAGACTCTGCAACTTCCTTCTGGGTGGCTGCCGCCACCACCATGGCATCTACCGGGACTCCTTTTGACAAACTCTTTTCCCTGGGGTGCGGACAGGAATTTGTTGGGACGCCTGGGCACGGGCTCCACAGAATCAGGATTTTCCCGCACTCTTTGACAAATGAGGTCAAGAAGTTCGTCGAAGGGTGGAGACACCCAAGAGGTGGAAGGGTGAGTGCCAAAAGCCTTAAGGAATACTGACTCCTCCTCGGAAGGAGTTTTGGAAGGCCAGTCTCCTCTTTGTTTCAGTATCTCCAAGATATCGGAGAAGGAAACATCATCAGAGGAAGACTTGGGGGACCCTTCCGATTCCTCCAGGTCAGTATCAGAGATGAGAGACTCATCCTGGGACTCTATGTGCTTCCTCTTACACAATTTCTTTGTAGGTGGATCCTCAGGCATGGACTCTGGGAGACCCTCAGAAAGTTGGGGACCACTCGTGGGGGTATCCTTAGGGCCTGGCACTCTACTGTCCATGGATAGGTGAGTGTCAGAGGCTCTCACCGGGGTGGTGGGGGACGGAATGACTGACCCGGGTGATGTAGCGGACAATCTTGCCAGCGCGCTCCGCATGGCCTCGAAGGCAGGTCCTCCCGAGTCAGAGGACCGACCGGCCTCAGAGGCCACGACCGGGGTCCCCCGAGGCAATGCACCTAGGGGGAGACGCGGAACCAACAGCTGTCCCGAAGTATACCCCTCGGTTCTGACTGAAGAGACCTGAGTCTCGAACCCTGTGGACGGAACCGACATGGTCTGAGCCGATGTCGGCACCGATAGACCCAAAGGGGGTATCGGAGCCAGCGCAGGAACATCACTCGGAGCATACCGGCTCCGACGACAAGGATGTGCTCAGAGGAGGAATCATCGAAACGGTTATAGAAACTGGCTCTGGAGCCGAGTGGGTTGGAGCCGATAACAATTTAGCCAACACCAGCGACTGCAGGAGCCTCCGCACTACCCTATCAACATTCAAATCAGAAAGCCTGGAGGATTTGGAGGAGAGCGGTGGAGATTGGGATCTCTTGTCTGGTGAACCATGCCTCACACTGGGCGACCGGCTCCGAATGGGTTCAAGAATAATGGGAGCCGACACCGATTCAGTTAGCACTGATACCTCCTGCAGCCCCGAGGACAGTGGAGCCGAGGAGGTAGAGTCCAAAACAGTAATATTCTCCGGAGGCTCCAAAGTGGCAGATGGAGCTGGAGACCTTTTCTTAGACTTGGAAGCTTTAGACTTAGACTGAGTACTAGAAGCCGAATCTACAGCTTCCTCAAATGACGGTTTCATAAGTCCCTTTAATATCAATTTATTTTTTCTCTCCTGGAGCATCCTAAGACTGAACGTGTGGCAAAAGCTACACGACTCCTGTAAATGGATGGCTTCAAGGCAGTAGACACACACACACAGTTGTCCATCCATGATGGACATTTTATATCCACATTTGGAACATTTCTTAAAGCCAGAAGGCTTATGCTCCTTCTGATCCTTGGACATTTTATAATTAACGTTAGTGAAACACCTAGATGCAACTTACAAAAAAGGGCAGGAAAAACCACACAATTTAGAACAGCAGAAAAAAAACGTACTAAGCACACTGAGAACCTCTAAATGAAATGGTTTACACACAAGTTAGACACACCAGGAAAACAGTACTAGCCACACACTAAGAACCTCTAACTGAAACGGTTTTTCTAGAGATTACACAGGAAAAACAATGACCAAAGGTTTATCCAACAGAGGGGAGGACTAGGTCCTCTGACTAAAATGGGCCTAGCCCGCTGGAACAGTTAGGGATACCAAAACAACTAACGCACTCAAGCACTGAAAACACTCACACAATTTTAGCGATCAGCAACAAGAATAGCTATTAAAATAGCTTTTGGGTCTGAACTAACAACTTTTTCAAAGAGAAATAGCAAAAAAGAAGGTACTTGGTCACAGCCAAGCGAGACCACATCAGAGCTACACAAGCGGCAAACGAGATCTGGGGATATGGAGCAGTGCACCATGGGATACCCTCTTAGCCCAGCCAATGAGAGACTTTGAGCTGGTAAAAATCGGCCGAGCCGGAGCTGATATTCGGCTCCGAACCCACGGGTAAGAATGTAGGCGAGATAGGACTACATAACATCAGTAAGTTCATTACTAATGTTGACAAACGAGGGGCGCTTGTTATAGGGGGAAGAATAATGAATAAGTTAGAGGACTCATTCACACTAATCAAATGAACTTTTGTATTCACCAATGACACTCAAACCCTCTTCTTTAAAAGGACAGATGCATGATTTCTTGCCCACGGCAGTGGACCAAGGTATCAGTGAATGTCTGAAATTCCATTTAATGGTTGATGAGCAGTCTCCCCAAATATGTTTTCCACCTAACATACACAAAATCCGTTTTCCACCACTGGGAAGGTCTTTAGTGTTGAGCAGGGGGGGGTGGTCAGTAACAGAACCTTCTTTTACCCTTCTTGACCATATACTGGACAGATTAAAAACTCATTTTTGAATGTCCTTAAAGACAAGCACTTATGACCATGCTAAAATCAGATCTTGAATACTACAGCATTCCTCATGAGTGGTGATTTCGGAACTTAAATGTGTAAATCCAGTATTTATAACAAGAACTTCAGTGTCAGTGAATTTTTGTCTCTATATCACATCATGTATTGACCAAAAATGTAATTTTCTTTCAGAAATACTGTTCTCTTCGGGCTACTGACACTGCTGTGGGGGATAAATTTGTCCCTCTTTAGGGAGACAGTTTTATGTTTTTTTGAAGAGAATTACATTTGGGGCTGTTCAATGAAACTTTTTTTTTTAAATCAACAAGATGGTATTTGGGGGAGTATATAGAGAACCTTAATTTTAGATATTTTTGAATAAAAAGTTTTGTACTCTTATACTTTGTTACTGCTATCCCCTTAATAGGTTCAGATTAAAGAAAAGCTATTCCCTTAGTAGTCAGCAAATGCCACTCACCCAGCTTAGACTTAAATTCACAGTGCCTTTTGGAGAAAGAGTCCTCTCTAGACTGGAACCTGTCATATGTAATCATCTTCCTATGGGCATCAAAACACAACCTTGGAAACATTTAAATACACACTTGCAGAATTAATCTAAGTGCACATGCTTTTGGGACACTGGCTAATATGAGCACTTTTAACATCCCCGTGGTATTATAAACTGTTCTATCTTGTAAATAGAAATACTACATATATGTTCACAGGCAGGTACTAGGCTAGCTGCCCTTGTGGCCCATTTTAAATCTAGGCAATTTCCCTGAAAGGTGAGAATCAAACCTTGTACTTGTATACTAGAGCTTTCCTGCAGAGAGAGGTAGGCTAAACCCTGAAAGGACAATGCTAGGTACAAAATAAATGTCCACACCCAGGCACAAAAAAACACACCAAAATAAAAGGAGGGTGGAGGGAGGCAGCGACTACTGCAGCAATGATTCAAACATCTGCTGTTATGGTAAGTTCAACTTACACAACTGCACTATGTTCATCATACTGATCACTGCAGTAGCCTTAGCTATATGGGTAGATTACTTAAGCCAACTACATTTGGGAAATGGAAGGAGAACAGTCCAGGAAAATGGTCCTAGCGAAGCTTGGTCTGGACCTAGAGAAGGAATAAAGCTTATAGTGCTTTATAAAAGTGTATATACATATATATCTATCTATATATCTATATATCTATATATATATATATATATATATATATATATATATATATATCTATATATATATATATATATATATATATATATATATATATATATATATATATATATATAAGACAAACTAGCAAGTTCTAGAATACTTCTAGAGTCCAACCCTTTCCAAAAAGCCACAGATGAAGCAAAATCCCTGGTAATTTTGTTGTGGTGATTATAACAAAAGGTAATAGCCTTAGACGTCCATTTGTAAATGGTCTGTTTTGACAGAGATTGCCCCTTCTTACCTTCACAAGAAATGAATAACTGATCTGAAAGATTTAGCTCTGTTAAGATAGCGCCAGAGTTTACTGTGAACATCCAGGATATGTGGATTAGCCTTTTTCCCTTACTTTTATGTCAGGAAAGAAAAACGGGGAGATGGATAATTTGGCTCAAAGTAAACTTGGATACCACTTTAGACACATTAGGAAGATTAATTCTCAAATAAACTTTGTCCCTATGGAAAATGAGACAGGGGTGACTCACCGTAGGAGCTTGCAACTCAGATATCCTTTTTGCAGAGTTCAGAGCAATCACTAAAACTGTTTCCATGTTAAGAACCTCAAGTCAGCTAGATTAGCTGATTCAAATGCAACGGTGTTAGCTTCTCTAACAAAGAATTAAGATCCTACCAGTTTTCTTGGAAGTCTCTTATGCAAAACCCCTTTCAAGAACATTTTGACTTGATACTGTATTGAAAGAAGAGGATCCAGAAGCAGACATGCTTAAATAGCTGACAAATGAACCTTGATAGATGAATAAGAAAGACTGTAGGATAAAAACTCACAAGTATTGTAAAAACAGAGAACAACTAGCCCTGAATGGGTGCTGATTATGTTGGCACCAAACAGAAAACCTTTTCCATTTGCTATTATATGATTTCTCTAGTTACCAGGCTTTCTTGCCTCCATTAGTGAACACTACACCAACCAAAAAGAAATAAAACTGAAGACCACAGATGAAGAATCCACTATATATACTCAATTTATTGTATCTCTAGCGCTTCAACAAACGCCTTCAAGGAGTTTAAAACATCACATAACCAACACAGTTTAAATACCCTAATACATGAAACAATTAATCAACATTAATTAATTAATCAATAAACATTATAGTGGATTCTTCGTCTGTGGTCTTCAGTTTCTTGCCTCCATTAGTACCTGCTGCACACCCTCAATAAACAGATGGCTAAAAGGAATTAAGACCCTACCATCCAGGCACTCAACTGAAGATGACACCCACTGTTCTTGTGTGAGTACATCCAGTCTGTGAGGAAGCTTACAGTAATTGCCCATGGCCATTTCAAAAACAAGGGAGAAGTATGGATGCCTGGGGCAGAAGGGAGTCATCGCAATGATATTGGAGGATTCCCGCTGAATCTTCCGAAGTACCCTGTATATTTGTGGAAAGGATGGAAAAGCATACAGGAACATTTCTGTCAAAGGAAATAAAAACCATCTGTCTTATAGACCTTCTTACATGGACATCTGGAACAGAATCTTGACAGCAGATTTTTGAGAGAGGAGACAGAGAGGTCTACTTGAGGAATTCCCCACAGATAGATCAACACTTCAAGACCCCCTGATCCAGTTTTCATTCACAAGGGTCTGCCCTGGATCTGCTCCGCTCATCTGCCACACAATTTTGTTCTGAGAGAATGTAAGATGCCTGTAGAGCGAGACTGTGCTGTAAATCTATATTCCAAGCTAACGCTGCTAGTCTTCAGGGGGGGGGGGGGTATGACCTGGTTCCTCCTTGCTTGCTGATGTTGAAGAATTTATACCACTTTTAAAAAGAAAAAAAATGGGTGCTTCATTTAAATGCATGTAATAGTCACCATTAAAACAAGACACTTCTAGCTTTAAAATAACTTTTCTGAAGGGGAAAATAAATCAACAAAATGAAGAAAATGGAAGTTTTTTCCCCAAAGGGAACTTATCTATTCAGCAAATGAAAGCACAAGCTAACTGTTGATCCTCAAAAGCCTCAAGAGAGTGTACTCTTTGGCAGCGATAAAACACTGAACAAGCTTCATGCCCAAACTAGTCATCTCAAGCTGCATGACAGTTTGGGCATATAGAAGGTGTGCTGAAGCTTTGGAAGCTGGCTGGTTGTTATACCCTTGGCGGGATACAATACACATAGCTAAGGGTACTGCAGCACTGCTCAATTTGACGAACAACCAAAGCTCTTTTCATTGTACTTGGCTTTATGTAATGTCACTGTTTCTATGTTGCGGATAAGTTACTAATTTGATGTAGTCTTGTGCCTGGGTTGTGAATGACAAAGACTGATGGATCAGATAGGGGTGACTGCAATTAGGGAAACAGACAGTAGGCAAGAGAGGGCGGGAATGTATTGGAGAAAACTGGCAAAAGAGCCAAGGTATTGGGAGCAAACAACTACAGAGGAAAAGGTAACAGAATGGGAAGACACTAAGAACTTATGTGGCCTGCAGGTTGGAGATTGCGTTCCATATCAAGGATCGATATCAGAGTACAGTCAAAAAGAAAAAAATGGGGGGGGGGCTCAAAGACCAGCAATGGTTCAGTTCTTAGTAGAATCTAGAACAGAAATGGCCATTAAGAAAATAATAATTAATACAGCATATAAAATATTGCATGATAACTAAGAATCAATCAGAAGAGGTTAGTAATAATTGGGAAGAGAGACTGGATAAGCAATTCATAAAGAAACAATGGGGGGATATATGTATGTCTCCAAAACATGCAACAAAATCTAGAAGATTTAGGATCTTTGCCTGGAAGTGTTTACACAGATACTTCTTATACCCCAAGCAGGCTCCAAAGAATCTTTCCTCAGGTACACAGTAAATGTTGGAGATGTGATGAGGAAGAAAGAGGTAACTGGGAGCATATTTTCTGGGAGTGTAACTAGTTAGCTAACTTTAAAGATTGAATTGCCTAGACATAGTATGGCCTTGCCAAGTCTAATTATGATGGCTTCCAAAAAAGCAATAAGTAGAAAACGGAAATCAAACCCTACACCAACTTTACTAGAAGTACTGAATATAGTAACAGAGATAAAAACAACTGGAACTGGGATCTTTAGAAAATGGTAGGAGTAAATTACACGGGGAAAAATATGAAATGTGGGACACTTAAATGCAGAGGAGGAATGACGATAATGAGAAGGCAAGATCTGAATGAGCTACACAATTCCTGGCCGACAAAGAACAGCTGTGTACAATCTTACATAACCATACATGCCCTTCGCTTCCATGTTGCAGTACTCTAGTTGTGGGATTTTCTGCCCTCAGGCAACTCATACGTCGGCTCCTATACAAAAGCTACAGCTTGGCTGTTGCAGTCTGTGTGGGACGTCACACGTGAGGCCTTAAACCAGGGGCCTTAAATGTGACGTCTGCACGCACAGTCCTCAGAACTTGAAGGCCAGCAGGCAGAGAATAAGGCCCAGAAGGAGGAATGCCAGTGGTTTTCAGGTGTGTGACCTGGTGTCCTACTGTAGTATGGATTGGCTAGGGAAAGGAAAAAGACTTGGGGGAACTGGTGGCTGGGAAGGAATACTGCAACATGGAAGAGGAGGACATCTATGGTTATGGTAAGATTTTACACAACTACTCTATGTCCTTCTATTCCTATGCTGCAGTATTCTAGTTGTGGGAGCGTACCACAGCTTATGCGGATGAGAGGGTGGTAGTAGTTGAAGAGGATTCAACAAATCCCTGCAGGATTTCCCTGGCGAATCCTGTCCAAGCTCTGGAAACTTGGTCAAGTTTGTAATGTTTGGTGAAAGTATGGATAGTGGCCCATGTGGCTGCTTCCATAATGGATGCAGTGTCTAGACCTTTCATGAAGGCCCTGGAGGCGGCCACAGCTCTAGTGGAATGGGCCTTTACTCCCACTGGAGGTTCCTTTCCATGGTGGGAGTTAGAGGCAAATCGTTTTCCTGATCCAGCATGCGATGGTTTGCTTGGAGACTGCCTTGCCCAGGGCTCTGGGGTGAAAGGAGACAAAGAACTGGTTAGTTTTCTTAATGGTTTTGGTTTTGTCCAGGTAGAAAGTACAGTTGTGTACACTTACCATAAATGTAGATGTTTAAGTGTATTCACTGTTGCAGTCATCACATTTGGGTTATCCCTACCAGGGGTAACCCTCAGTCAGCCTGAATACCAGAGGCTTAGTATTTCTGCATCAGTTGCTGTCGCTTCAGGACTGACGTCAGGTCATCAGTAGTATAAAGTAAGGCAGCCGATGCCATTACATCAGTTTTTCTTGCCCTGTCAGGAGCCCCAAAGTGGGAGCCAGTATATGGTGGAAGAACCCCAACAGTAGAAAGTAAATACCAAAAAGTTCCTTGTAAGGAGAGAGAGAGAGAGAGAGAGAGAGAGAAAAGGGGGATGGAATGAGGGAAACCAGGACTGCAAAAGTGAATACACTTGAACATCTACATTTATGGTAAGTGTACACAAATGTACTATGTTCTTCGTGTTTCACTGTTCCAGTCATCACATTTGGGTCGATTCCCAAAGCTGAGGAAAAGGGTGGAGGCAGTCAAGAAGACTAGGAGCTGGCTAGGATGCCCTGCAAGACTGCAGTGGCAAAGCCTGCCCTAGATTTGGAGAAGATAGGCAGGTGGTAATGCTTGCTGAATGTGTGAACAGATGTCCATGCTGCACAGCCTCTGGGATGTCCCTGGTGGGGACTCCTCTGAGGAAAGCTGCAGCGGAGAAGGCTGCTCTGGTAGAGTGAGTCCTGACCCCCTTAGGGGGAGGTTTCCCATGTTGCTTGTAGCAGGAATGGATGCAGTGTGTTATCCATTTGAAAATGGTTTGTTTGGAAATGGCTTTGCCCTCTGCTCCTGCAGCAAAGCTGACTAACAATTGATCAGTCTTTCTGAATGATTTAGCCCTGTCTAGATAGAATCGGAACTGTCTGTGCACATTTAGAGTGTGAAGTATCCTTTGTCCCTTGTTTTGTGGGTTAGGGAAAAAGGTGGGCAAATGAATGGATTGGTTGAGAGCCACACTGGACACCACTTTTGGTATGAAGGATATGTTAGACCTGAGGGACACCCTGTCAGCATGGAAGATGATGAAGGGCTCTACAGCCATGAGTGCTTGTAGCTCAGATACTCTTCTGGCTGAAGTGATGGCCAGAAGCAAGGCTGTCTTCCAGAAGAGAAACTTTAACTCTGCTAAAGCTGCTGGTACAAAGGGGGGTAGGGTGAGCTTTTCCAACACAAAGTTTAGATCCCAAGCTGGGGTAGGTGCTCTCCTGGGTGGCCTCAAGTTGCTAGTCCCTCTTAGGAACTGTTTGATAAGAGGGTGAGAGAAAAGTGGTTGCTCAGTGTTGAAATGAGCAGAGATAGCAGAGGCATGAATTTTAATAGAGGAAAAGGAGAAACCACTATGTAGCAGGCCAGCTAGGTAATCCAAGATGAGAGGTAGGGAGGGCTATGCAGTATCGGCTTCCTTAGCCTGGATCCAGGTGCAAAACCTTTTCCATTTGTCAGCATAAGACTTTCTAGTGCTAGGGCATCTGGCCTCACGTATAACATCTAGAACCTGTTTACTGAGATTGGCAGCTTGTTCAGTGGTCAGGGAATAAGCCAGGCTGCCAAATTGAGCGTCTACAATTGGGGATGCATGAATTCTCCTTCCCTCTGGGTTAGGAGGGTTGGGATCTGAGGGAGATGCCATGGTGGCAGAGGGGGCAGGTTGCGCAGCAGTGGGTACCAGTGCTGGCAAGGCCAGTATGGAGCAATTCAAATTGTCCTCGGTTTTTCCTCCCTTATTTTGAGCAGTACCCTGGTAATGAGAGGTAGTGGGGGAAAAGCACAGACTGAGAGGTTGACCCACTGGAAAGATAGGGCATCCACTTTCTAGGCCCTGCAGTGAGGCTCCCTGGTGCAGAACTGCTGATCTGATGTCTGGAGTGGGAAGCAAAGAGGTTGACCTTCAGGGTGCCCAATTTCTGACTTATTAGGGTGAAGGTTCTTTGGTCTAGCTGCCACTCATGTGGGTCCAGAAGATTTCTACTTAAGTTGTCTACCAGAGAGTTTAGAGAGCCTGGCAGGAATTGTGTTAACAGGTGTAGCTGCATGGCTGAGGCTGTGTGCCATAGGGTCATGGCGAGCCTGCATAGAGGGTAGGAGTGAGTCCCTCCCTGCTTGTTGTTGTCTGTTTTGATCATTAGAGCCCCTGGGGAGAGAAGGGGTCTGAAAGCTATCAATGCATGCAGAACAGCTAGCATCTCTTTTTGGTTGCTGTGCAGATGTATTTGATGTGGGCTCCACTGGCCATGTATGCATCTGCCGTCCAGGTGTGCACCCCAGGCATAGTCTGATGAATCTGTGGTGAGGGTCTGAGCTGCGTGGGGTGGTGAGAAGGGTAGTCCCTTGTTGTGGTAGCATGCTACTGCCCACTATAGACCATCTTTCCTTAGGAAAGGTATCATTGGTGTAAGAGTTTCCAGGTCTTGAGAGTGTTGACACCAAAGGCATTTTAGGTACCATTGAGGTTTCCTCATATGCAGTCTGGCATACGGAATGAGTAGAATGCAAGATGCCATGAACTCCAGAGCTTACAGGATTTTCCTTGTGGATAACTGGGGTCTGGTGGCTAGCTGAGAGAAATAGGCCGTCAGGTAAGTTTGCTTTTCTGGTGTAAGGAATGCCATCTGGGATGCCGTGTCAAGGCTTGCTCCCAGGAATATAATCTTTTTATGTGGGTACTAGTTTGGATTTCTTTTCGTTGATAGTGTACCCTAGGGAGGTCACTAGGTCCTTTACAAAGGCCAGGTGCTTGAGCAGCTTTTCCTGATTGTCTGCCTGAATTAGGCAGTCGTCTAAGTATGGGTAAATTTGAATATTTCTTTGTCTGCAAAAAGCAATGGCGGGAGCCAGACATTTTGTGAAAACTCTGGGAGCAGCAGGTAAGCCAAAGGGAAGCACAGAGAACTGAAAGTGCACAGATCCTGCCCTGAAATGTAGGTATTTCCTGCATGATTCCCTGATTGGGATGTGTAGGTAGGCCTCTTTTAGGTCTAGGGTGGCTAACCAAGCATTCTTGGACAGCATAGGTAGTAGTTGCTGGAGTGTGAGCATTTTGAATTTTGGTATCACCAGGAAGGTGTTTAGAATGGATAGATCAAGGATAGGAAGCCAGGTGCCCTCCTTTCTGGGTACCAGGAAGAGCCTAGAATAAAAACCTTGGCCTATCTGTTCTGCAGGAACGTGTTCTATTGCCCTCAAAGAGAGCAGGGAAAGGACTTGCTTTTTGGCCTCTGCCCACTGGTTTGGAGGAGGACCTGGGATTGTAGAGTGTGGAAAGAAAATTTGTATCCCTGGGACACTATGTTGAGGACCCAGCAGTCATTGGTAATGGTGGCCCAGGTGCTTGCGTAGAAGGAGAGTTTTCCTCCTAGGGGCAAGTGCAGGTGAGCAGAGGGAGGGGGTGGAAGTCGAGAGTCATTGTGAGTTCTTACCATGAGGGAGTGGGCTTAGCACTCCTTGGTGTTGAGGTGGAGGAACGCCATTGCTTTGATCTCTGCATCCCCTATGGCTGTTGTCTGGGGGTCTGCTTCCCCAGGGTCTGGGCTGAACTGACCTGGAGCAGGCGGGAAAGGACCAGTGCTTGGAGGGCCAATGCCTACTGAACCTGGGTGGCTGGACCTGCAGGAAATCCTTAACTGTCTGCATAGATTTAGCTTTTTCTTTCATCTTTAAGACATCCTCTGCCTTGGTGCCAAATAAGCTGTCTTTGTGCAAGGGCTTTGACATGGTCTGGCAAGGGCTGCTCCTTAAGCCAAGCATGCCTTCCGAGGACAGAACCAGTGACTTCTGCCCTGCAAGATGCTTCTAGGGCATCAAAACCACAATGTAAGGTGTGCTTAGTTACTTAACTTGCAGAATGCATTAACTCTTGTAACTCTATTTTTTGCACAAGCAGGAAAAGATGATATTTTTTGTTTGAGGAGCTCCATGGTATTTTGCTGAAATTTTAGCATATGGAACTGACAATTTAGTGCTCCAACAGCAAGAGTAGCAGAGGTGTATACTTTTTTACCCCATCTGTCTAATGCTCAGGAATCCCTATCTGAAGGGGTGGGATTCGTAGCAGAAGTTGCTTTAATTCCTTTAGGCCCTTGAGAAATAACCTCAGGGTCAGCAGTATGAAATGAAATTTGTGCGAGTCAGGGACTGTATAGTACCCGTCAGGTTTTCCTGGGAGCAGGAGGGAGGGTGTCAGGAGTCAAACAGGATTCCATGAAAACATCATCCACAACATCCAGGAGAGGAGGAATGGCCAAGGGTCTGTGCTATGGAAGATCTAAGAATTCCCTGAGTCTCGTTTTAGACGGAGGGTAGTCCTGACATTCCCATTGGAAGTGCTCCCTTAAAATATGTAGGGTTTCCCCCAAAGGAAAAGTCCTCGGGTAGAGAGGCTGAAGGAATAGATTCCTCTGCATCAGAATCCTCATAAGCAGAGAGGGGTTGCATGTCTTCATATTCAGATGCATCAGAGTCATTGGACTCCTGTTCAGATAAAACTACTGGGGACAAATCTCTTTTCCTTTTGGACGGGGTAGCTTTGCTTCCTCTCATCAGCATTATAAGGTCTTCCATCATTTTAAGCATTTGAGACTGAGGCAAGGAAACAAGTGCCTGAGATTGGGACGTCAGTTTCTTGGGTGTGGTTCGTACCCTGGGCCTTAGAAACTCTATAGTTTTCAAAAGAACGGTAGATGAAAAAGAAGTCGATCTGTGTCAAGAATCGGTAGTGCAAAGTACTTCCTCAGAAGCCAGTGCCTGCTCAGTGGCTCCGGACCCATCCAAGGTAGAGACATCCGCAGGATCCTTAGTCGATAAAGAGTTTTGCGGCACACCGGACTCCGAAAGGGTCTCGGTAGGGGGCCTGCGAATCCACAGAAGTGGGTATCAGGGGCTGTGAAAGAGTCTCACTGAGGACCGAAGAACTGATGACTAGATTAACGGAAGTGTCATCGGTAGGTTTGGACCTGAGCAGTTTGTCTCTGTCTTTATCCTTAGGTTTTTTTCAGAAAATCTGCTGTCGGATGGCTTACCGAAGCCATATCAGAATTTGAGGACTGAGAGCGAAAATATCTAGCTACAATAAGGGCCCAACGGCATATAGTTCTGGCATTGAACAAAGCACAGAAACGACAGAGGGGGACATTATGGTCTGGGCTTAAGCAAGTGACGGAGTAAGAATAAAGTCTCGGTGTGGTATTTGCTTTCTACAGGTGAGACAATTAACTTTTTCTGACATCGGTTAGAGCAAGAAAAGAGTATCCCCAATGGGGTACTTAGCTTTAGAAGACTTCAGCTTCAATTCAGAAAAGGAAAACTCAGGTAGCGGCCGACCGGCACTTGTGCGAACTGATTCTGCTTTGGGCTCCTCGGCAAGAAAGACTGATGTAATGGCATCGGCTGCCTTACTTTATACTATTGATGACCTGAGGTCAGTCCTGAAGCAATAGCAACCAAAGCAAAAATACTAAGCCTCTGGTATTCGGGCCGACTGAGGGCTACCCCTGGCAGGGATAACCCAAATGTGATGATTGTAACAGTGAAACACAAACATCCTTAATTGCCTGTGCACATCCAAGGAGTGCAGAATCCTCTCCTCTTCGTTAGTGGGGGTGGGAAAGAAAGTGGGTAGATGGATAGATTGGTTCAGAGACAAGTCATTGACCACCATGGGCATATAAAGGAGGGGTTGGTTCACAGGGTTACTCTGTCTTTGCGGAAGATGGTGTAGGGGGGGCAGGCCATTAAGGCCTGCAACTCTGACACCCTTTTGGGTACACATCTGTAGGGAAGAGGACCCAGCCGGTTCAAAAGGATGCTGGGTTAGTTTCTCTAAGATGTAGTTAAGGTCCCAGCGTGGAGGGATAGGTTTCTTTGGTGGTCTCATGTGTAAGACCCCTTTAAGGAAGAGTTTTACGTCGAGCGTGACTAGCAGGGGGGGGGGTCAAGGGGCAGGCAGGCTGATATAGCAGAAAGGTGTACTTTTACAGAAGAATAAGAGTGTCTACTTTTAATCAATTCACACACGTAAGACAGAACCAGGGGAACCTCAGCAGAGCAAGGGTCCTTTCTGTTGTGCAGACACCATTTTGTAAATCTTTCCCATTTAGCCAGGTAAGATTTTCTGGTGGTAGGTTTCCTTGTCTCCCTTAGGAGAGAAAGCACATCCTCTGAGTAGTGGTGTCTGAAGGGGATCAAAAGTTTATCACTCACAGAGTCAGGGATAACATCTGTAAGTGTGGGTGTAGGAGAGTTCCTTTGTCTTGTGTCAGTAGGTCCACCTTGTAGGGTAATGAAGTAACTGCCCTTGGCTAGCTTGTGAAGTAGGGAGAACCAGTGCTGCCTTGGCCAGTAGGGAGTCACTAACAAGATTTTTGGTTTGTCCTTCTGTATTTTCAGGAGGACTTTGTGAATCAGTGGGAATGGGGGGGGAAGGCATAAAGCAGCTTCCCCTCTCAAGAGATGCTGAAAGCATTCACTCTCCATGCTAGAGGGGAGTAGGTTTTCGAGCAGGGGGGTCTGCAGTTGCCTGTTCTGAGGGGAGGCAAACAGGTCTATTTGTGGAGCACCCCACCACTGAACAATATCAAGGAAGACCTCCGTGTTCAACATCCATTCGTGCTGCGGTGAGGAAGTCCTGCTCAAGAGATCTGCTTGGTGGTTGTCCTGTGAGGGGATGTAGGCCACCTGCAGGACTAAGTTGTGGCAAGAGGCTAGGTCCCATATCAGCAGGGTTAGTCTGCACAGCTGACAGGCCTTTGTTCCTCCCTGTTTGTTGAAGTACCACATAACCATGGTGTTGTCAGTCACTATCAGGAGCACACCTGTAACAAGAAGGGGAATAAAGGTTTTTAGAGCTAAGAAGACTGCTGTAATTTCCCTGATATTGATGTGCTTGGCCTGTAGTGAGGGATGCCACTTTTCTTGAATCCTGTAGGAAGCCAGAGATGCTCCCTAACCTGAATCTGAGGCATCTGTATACATTGTTTCTGTAGGGCTGGGGGGGCTGTAGTGGGAACCCCGGGTTTAGTTGGACTTGCTGGATCCACCAGCTGATTTTGGTCTTTAGAGAGGGAAGGAGGGGAATGACTTGCTCTAAGTGATGTAGGTGTTGGGATCAGATGCTTTTGAGGTACCACTCTAGCTTGCACATGTGCATTCTTGTCAGTGGTAGCATGGGGATGGTAGCTGCCATTAAACCCAGGAGACACAGAAATTGCCTTGCCGTCACCTTCTGGGATAGCAGGGTTTCCTGGAAGTGGGAAGTCAAGGAAAGAACCTTGTCCTGTGGGAGAAAGGCCTTCGTTTTGTCTGTTGTGATTCTGCAACCTAGGAAAATCTTGTCCTGGCCTGGTATCAGGGAAGATTTTGGAAGGTTGACCGTGAACCCTAGATTCTGCAGAAGGGACATGGTGAAGTGTAGATGCCTTGAGAGAGTATCTCTGGACTCTGCCAGTATCAGGATGTCGTCCAGATAAGGGTAAATCTGGATTCCCTGAGTTCTGCAGAAGGCAATTGCTGGGGCTAGGCACTTTGTAAAGACTCGGGGGAGCTGTGGATAAACCAAAGTGCAAAGCAGTAAACTGGAAATGAGAGGTAGGTCCAGAGAAACGCAGGAATGGTCTGTGGGAAGTCCTAATGGGTATGTGTAGGTAGGCCTCCCTTAGGTCCAGGGTGGCCATGAAAGCTTTGGCTGGAATTAGAGGCAGCAGGGTGGGGAGAGAAAGCATTTTGAAGGAGGGTACCTGAAGGCAAAGATTTAGATTGGACAGGTCCAAGATGGGTCTCCAGGGACCATTTTTTTTGGGGACCAGGAAGAGACGGGAGTAGAAACCCTTTCCTTCTTGCCCTGAGGAGACAGATTCTATGGTGCTTAGATTTAGAAGTTATGCCAGAACTTGTGGCATGAGATGGGCCTGTTTTATTTTGGGGGGGGGTGGAAAGCCTTTCCTGGGAGGAGGATTCTTTCCAGGATAGGAAGTACCCTTTTTGGATAATGGTTAAGAGCCATTGATCTGTGGTGATTGATTGCCAAAGGGGAAGACAGTGGGAAAGGCATGCAGGGAGGGTTAGGTGGGCAAGGCAGTCATACATTACTGGGGCTTCTTCTGTCCTGAAAGGATTGTCTGGGTTGATGAGGTGGAGCAGAAGGTCTGGACGTGGTGGGTCTTCTAGTCTGTGGATCACACCTCACACAGGTGGCTTTAGCAGGGTAGCTCCTATAATACTTGGGAATGGGGACAACAGAAGTTGCTTGATGTCCTGTAGTGCTTTGCTTTTTTCTTGCAGATTCTTAAAGAGGTCTGCATATTGTTTACCAAAAAGGACACTGTGGTCCAGTAGGGCGTCCAAGATCTTGGACTTGAAATCCTCTGGTAGGTTCTGAAGTCTTAGCCATGAATACCTCCAGAGGACAAAAGCAGATAATGCAGACCTGGCAGATGCTTCTGCAGAATCGTGGCTGCATCTGATGGAATGCCTGGCTACCTGTTGGGCCGAGGACAGCTTGGAGGTAATGTCAGTCTTAATGGGACTGTCAGGCAAAGATGCCAGCATGGAGGAGGCTTGAGAAACTACGTTTAGAGCGTACTTAGTCATGTGGGCCTGATAATTTATGGCCCCGAAAGCCAAAATGGAAGATGTGTATACCTTCTTTCCCATCATATCCATATACTTGCTATCTTTATCTGTGGGTAGGAGGGAGGCAGAAAGCAGCAGTTTAGATTGCTTATCTGCAGTGGTGGCAATCACAGCTGGGTCTGCCAAGGGTGATTTAACCAGGAATTTCTTGTCCTCTGGTACTTTATAGAAGAAGTCAGGGTGCTTAGGGGTCGGAGGCTCAGAGTTTGGAGCCTTAGAAGCTGAGTTGAAGGCATCCAAGTAAGCAGGTAGAACCGGAGGAACCGCCAAAGGGGAGGGTGATTCTACTTGCAGAAGCTCAAAGTACGTTTTTTGGGTGTCAGTCATTTGGGACTTATCCCATTTAAAGTAATCCTTCATCTTGGTGATGGTCTCACTAAACATAATATCCTCAGGAGGAGAATCCCCTTCCATAGATTCCTCATCAGGAGAGTAATATTCCTAGGGGGAAGCAATTTGGGATGCATATGAAATGGAATCCTCTGAGGAAGAGAAGGAAGAATCATGCTCTTCCTCCCTGACTTGAGAGGTCATGGGTGGGAGGGAAGAGGCAGAAGCAGGCCTAGGGCTCAATAGAGGCAGAGTGGAGGGGGCTGAGGCTGAAGGCCTGCATGAGAGAGGAGGTGAAGGCCTGCAAGTCTGTCATGGCTTCTGCAGAGGAGGAGGTATGCTTAGTTTTCTGCTTCTTTTTGGCCGAGGTGGAAGTAGGAAGCGGCCTGATGTCGGGTTTGAAGATTAACACATCCAAAGTCTGGATCCCGGTTGGAGGTACCACCGAAACTGGTTCCCCCTCGACATCGACGGTAGTCGTCTGGTTAAGCTCAGAGGACGTGGCGGTCAAAGGCTCTGCAATGGCTTCCTCAAGGGATGTCGTTACAGTTGACGGATCCGCTGAGTGTGCCTCAACCCCTAGATCAGCAGTTGGCGGGGCATCAGGAAGCGTACCGGCAGGCGAGGAAGACCTAGGAATCTTGGCCTTCTTGCGTGGAGGTTCGGGTGCGGCCTCCGATGCAGGATACATTCGAAGGGTTAACCGCTTAAGGCGCTGGTTTTCAAGGTAAAGGTTTAAAGCGGCCAGACGGCTGTGAAGGGTCTTCGGCACCAAAGATTGAAAAATTGCACAGGAGGAGTGATCGTGTTCCCGGCCTAAGCAAAAAACACCCCTATCATGGACATCTTTATGGGGTATCTGGCGCCCGCATTGGCACTTTCCCTTTTTCCTGATATCAGCTAAAGGCTACAACAACCAAGCCTAAGCAATAACAATCGACAAAATAAGAAAAATAGAAACCCAACGGGTTATTTATCTTTAAGATGCGACTTGTGTGAAGAAGCGATCGTACGATGTGAAGGTCGTATGTGGCTTAAAAGTTCTGAGGATTGTGCGTGCGGATGTCAAAATTTAAGGCCCCTGGTTTATGGCCTTACGTGTGACGTCCCACGCACACTGAAACAGCCAAGCTGAAGCTTTTGTATAGGAGCAGATGTACAAGTCACCTGAGGGCAGAAAATCCCACAACTAGAATACTGCAACATAAGAATAGAAGGACACTGACTGGAAACATTAAAAGTGATGTATAATATCTGCAGCCACAGTTGTGTTAGCATGGTTTGTAAGGTATAATGTTTGCAACCGAGATTGTACCGCTATGATTTATTTTCATTGACATAAATGCAAGATATTC
>NC_056748.1:525730276-525775276 GCF_019279795.1 Protopterus annectens
GCACACACTCACACCTATGGCCAATTTAGAGTGTCCAATCCAGTCCAATCCACCTACAGCAGGTCTTTGGGATGTGGGAGGAAACCGGAGCACCCGGAGGAAACCCACGTGACTACAGGGAAGACATGCAGACTCTGCACAGAAGGCACCCCAGCCGAGGATCGAACCAGAGAACCTCTTGCTGTGAGGTGGCAACACTAACCACTGCACCACAGCGGCCACCCAAATGCTGCAATATAGTCTGACATGACTAAATACGGTATTTGACATAAGATGTCTAAGACCAGGTCATTCTCTCTCCCTCTACTCATAAGAGTTGAGAGTGGCAGAATACTGTCAGCTAGTCATTCCCAGGCTAAAAAAAAATCCTTCTAATTTACAGACAGTCCTGTGCAAAGATAAACTCCTCTCCAGATCTCTGTAGGCCCATATTAAGGTACAGCAAGCAATAAGAATGTTGTAATGAAACAAAATTCACTTTAATAGCTTCTTGAGCAGATCAACAGGCTGGAAAGAGGAAGGTGGGTTGCAAAAATCATCCTAAGTACTTAACTTTCATTAACTGATAGGAATTTTCCATCTCTCTCTCTCTCTACGATGGAGTTTCAAGCTTGTTGTGAAAGTTGGATCCTAATAAAAAAGTGCTTCTAAAGGTGGCATCTCCAAGGACATTTTGAAGGGGTATTTATAAATTCACCCCAGGTATGACTGGGCCTTACCCTCTTTGAAAAGGGAGGAAAGGTCTAGGAATGGGTATTGTGAAGGTGGAAAAGGCTGTGCGGCTCAGTTGACTGGTAACTTCTATGATCTCACTGAAATCTTACTCAAAGCACCATCCACACTACATCTGAATGGTACTGTAAATTATAAACTTCAGGAGAAACCTTACACCCATAACAGCATTTGCTTTAGAAGGAAACCTTATACATGTTAATTTCCTCTTGAGAAATTACTTTAACATACCCAAAAGGAAATAAATTAATACTACAGTTTCCCTAATAAAAATTGTGTCTACGTAACAGTTCCAAAGACAAAATTCTAGAAAATTACAACCTCTCAAAGCACATCAGCCATTCACACTTCAGACAATAACAGGAGGTGCCCAGTATTATACAGCCATGGCTCCCCTCTAATAGCCAATGCACAAATGTGTCATTACATATCCCTATGGCACATCTAAGTGCCAAAAAATGTGAGCCAGGTGACTTGATATCCATGTTCGGCATTATTCTTAATCATAACAGAGTTCCCTATAGAAATGATCCTTACAATATACATCTCTCATGACAGGCACAGATCTTATATCATTTGCCTACAAGTAATATCAAGTGTTACAGTAATGAACTTAAACCAACCTACTCCCCAAAAGTATGGTGTCTGCCTGGAAAAACTCATACTAAGCCAAAAATATGACTTATGGAGGAGGTCTCTACAAAGGAGTGCGTCTCAGCTGTAGTTTGGAAAGTCAGGTATGTAAATCTTAACCATTAATTTGTCTGACATCTTTAGGTTACTGACTGGAATAAACTAGGTAAGACCATACAACCACAGGAAAGGGCCATTACTTTCTTTGCCAACAGAGTGACCATGCATCCTACTATCTAATAATATACAAGTAAGGGGGTGGGAAGATGAAAGGGGTTTGCACCTCTGCAAAACTTTCTGTTTTGTGTTAAAACATGGCGTCAGTTATTGCATCCAGCTCTGGTAGCAGACAGGAATAAAGCCCTAATTATGTCACAGGTGACTAGAGTTCAACTAGCAGTTCAGACACTTGATGGAGCACGTTGACATGCCATCCTGTGAGGAAGTGGACACACACACACACACACACACACACACACACACACACACACACAGTACTGCAATCCCTCATTGGAAGAGGCAACACTATGGTGTGTGCCCTGGGGGCAGTCTTTTGTTTCTCAGAGCAACCACCTGATTATAAACTTGGAAGCATGCACTCAAATGGGAAGGCACTGTGGATCCTCAAAGTAATGCATTTAGTTCATCTCCTTCCCAGCTACACAAAATCCTCTCTCTGCTAAAATGCCAATGAGGGAACAACCAATCTTTATGGCTGTCTGCCTGACTGCCCCACCAGAAGGCTCTCATCCTGGTACTTTATTTGGATAATTCCCTAGTATGGATGAATACACAAGCAAAGTCTGATTGGTGGTGGCTTGACGGTCAAGAGGCACCAGGACAAAAAGCACCTGGTGGCACTGTTCCAGCTGTTGACTTGCTGAGGTCTCCATACCAGACTTAAACCAGAATTCTCCACCCCCCCCCCTTACCAAGTACAATGGACCAGAAATTAATCATATGCAGAAGGAAGTGAGGGCTTCACTCCCTACACACACCCCCCCCGCACCCAAAACAGTGTGTTTTGTAAATTTTTATTATTCTTCTTCTTAGAAAAATTTTAGCCATACTGCCAGTTCAGGAAATTTGACTCAACAGTACTGACACTCTCCCAAAAGACTGGTCCGATTTCTACAACTTTCACAATGCATTCCTAAGCAACTTGCTTAACCACAGAGAAGCATGTGGCATGCATACAAACACAGGTGGCCACAAATGATCTAATCAGTATTTTTTAAAGGCTGTTATTCCAGAAGCAATACACAATAAATGGACTTCTACTGAAGGAGTATGATCTGTCATCATGACCCTGCAAAAGGGACTTTCAGCAAACCTTTTATGCATCTTTTCATGCATTTTCTTGATATATGTGAATGTAAATTATGTGTACTATTACAAAAATGCCATATATATATATGAACAAAAATACACATTTTAATTCAATTAAACAAGATCAGTACAACTGTCTCTTTCCAAGTAACATACAGAACTCTTGCACAGGATTGTTTGCAAGAATGAAACTCAGATTACATAAACACCAATTTTGCATTAAAAAAGTACATTACGAGAAATCATATTAACTTGTCCTACTGAAACACAGACAAATTAACTTTTTTTTAAGGATTCATAGCAATTGCATTTGAACATGGCTAAGATAGAACGTCCTCCTAAACGAATGGAGTCCCGTTTTATTTTTCACTTTCTTAAAATCACAAATGTCTTAAGTTATGATAATTACAATAATGCTTCACACTGTGCTCTATATAATTTTATTTATTTATTTAACCTCTGTTAACTGGGAAAGTCCAACTTGGAATAAAGCCAATTTTCAGCGGAGGCCTGGAGAGAAAAGCTCCAGACACGTCTTTGTAATGTGAGAGGAAACCCACACAAACGCAGGGAGAGCATGCAGACTCCACACAGAAGGCACCCCAGCTGAGAATCAGACTGGGGAACCTCTTGCTGTGAGGCGACAATGCTACCACAGGGTCTGAACCCCTAAATCAGATACCATTTAACAAAGCCAGAGTTATTCATGTGAGCCAGGAACAGCACATGAAGCAATGCAAATATTCTGTTCTGTAGTTCAAGAGTACAGCTTCCCAGAACTCTTCACTACCAAGCTGTGAAAACGGGCAAGAGAGTGATGTCAGCTGGCACAAACAAGTAAGGAAAGCAACCCATTTGCAAGGCTGGCAATCCACATTCCAAAAGGTAGCCATATGCAGGAATGCTGGAACGACACAACTGAATGCATGGCCAACAATCAATATATTGTTACATGGGGATATAAACGGTCAAATCTGCCAGTCACCAGCAAGTCAGTGGTACTGGCAAGTACAATGGTGGTACATAATGGGTGAGAACCTGTGGAGAGATGCTCACACTCACCCTCGTCTCTGCCAAGTGCAGGATGTAACAGTTAAGACTTGTTGTCTCCCCAACCTCATAATCTGATGCACAGTTCATTCATTTATTCCCTTCAAATGGGTTACCTACAAAAAGACATGGCAAGAAAATTAACTTACAAAGAAATGGTCTGAACAATTACAGTACACAATGGCAAGCTTCTGGCCCCAGAAGCGACAACTTTGAAACATAAATGATCAGTGACCACCCCTCCCCAAACAATAAGGCGGACAGCAAGTGAGTGGGACCAGTAAGAATTACAAGAGGACTGATAGCTTGATAGAAATCAAAGCGCAGTGTACCATAACATTTCCCAGGAAGCCTGCATACTTGCAGCATTACTGCATGACATACTTTCACTCCATCAGCAGTCAGCACACTTACAGCATCGTTGCTCTTCTGGAAGATCTCAGAGGCAAGCAGTTTCAGTGGACCACAATACACACCGGTCTTGGCTGAAAGGTATCGTTGGATAGCATGGTAAGTTTTTCCGCTGTTGGTGGGACCAGCATGAAATATAATCTTCCTCTGAATGGCTCGTGCTTCTGGGTACCTAAAGATAAGAAAAAGATTTAGAAATCAGTCTAAATAAAATGCATTTCATAATTTTGGACAGACTGTGCTAGATGTGGATGTGTTACTGTACCTGACACCACATCCATAAGGTGCATACATCCAGTGACTCAAAGAATCTCCGATTAGGGTCATTCAACTATACCAAACTGCTGCATTTACAAAGGGCCAACAAGTGACAATGTAACCTCCCTCACTTACCTCTTAGCCTTACTTCAAATAAAACTTATTTCTGGAAAGTGAGTGTGCAAATACATAACACAGTCAGTCAGTCTGCAGCACCCTGTTTCAGAAGTTTTACTGACAGTCACTGTAAGATGCTCAGCACAATGGTAAATCTTCAGTAACTCCTGCTTCACAACAGATACAAAATTCAGGTCTCCAAGCTGCTGTCAAAGGACTGCCCGTCCACAAGTTCATTGCACTGCAACACCCCCCATCCCAAGCCACCAAAAACAGGCCATTTCTCAATCCTTCCCAATAAAAATGGGGCAGCCATAAACCCCACTTCTATCCTTCAAAAATGTCCTGGTGAATAATAAATGCACCCCTTAAAGTTCATCACCAAATCATAAAACTCAGTAATTTGATCAGCATCTACAACTTAAGAGCTGCCATTATGGTGACTACCTCGTGTAACTGTTGTATCTCACTATGAAGTACCAGTTACAAATGGCACACGCAAAAGGGGAACCATGCCCAGTACTCAAAAGAGCAGAAGCGTTGATCAATTTTTAGGAGCTTAACATGTTAATGGTTGGGCAGAAAGCTTAAAAAGCCTGCTTTCCAAAATGAGATTCTATTTCTATAGATTCCATGTAGTCCATTATGGAAATGAAATCTAGGAACAGAGGACCAAGTCAGAGCAGCATATGTCCTCTGCAGAGTATTATATGGTCGAAGCCTGGACACAGGCTTTCTGATGAGCTAGTCGATGACATTAATCACACTAGTAATGGGACTTCTAGTGATAGCGCTGCAGAGACAAAAGGTTCTCCAGTTGTTATGCTGCAAGTATTCAAATGTAGCACTGAATTGTTTTAAGTGTAAGTGTAATTTTTGGTGTGATCACGCCTTATGTTTTGGAGAGTCAGTTTCCTGATTCAATCTATTATGAAAGATAAAAATGGAGGAAGCAAACATAGTGAAGAGGTGCACCTGATAAACAATGTGGAAATAAATATGTAGGTGAAGAGTGCCAGACTAAACATGTGGGCATGTCTGATAAAGTGGTGGTGGAAACATCTCTGAATAATCTGAAGGGAACTTTTCAAAGTAAGATAAATAAAGCAAGTGCTAGCTAGTTATTGCTACAGCAGCAGCTGAAGAATGTGAATCACTGATGTTACGAACTCAGATACAGGTGACATTAGTGGACATGAGGAAAGAAAACTTCAAGATCAAAACAACCAAGCTGGAAATTGTGAGGCAGAATCAGGTGGACATAGGGGATAAAACCTGTAAAAAAAAATCCAAAAATTAAAGGAACAGTCAAAAAGAGGAAAGGCAAAGATTAACTGTTTATGTTTTATACAGGGCAACCTGGACAGGTAAGAGATGAAGGCTGAGCAGTCTCATACATGTCATGTGCCGACTACATCAGGGAATGTAGAACAGCTACATAATATTTAGAAAACATTTAAAGACAAGTGCTATATCTGCTTTGGTGATCGAATATGTACAATATTGGTAACTGCGTAATTTTAGGACAATGACCGTTAAACTATGAAGCACACTGCACAATTTGAATGGTGCGAGAAATATCAACTTTGGAAGATTACATTTCATTTTTATTACCCAGAAGTGTTTCAAGCTTTTTTTTAACTAGATGAAAGACATTTTGTGATGCACAGGTGATGGCCCCCACTGGCTGAAACATACAATCCCACAGAATGGAAGCGGTAGACAGAGCACGTTATAAAAGTGAATAGCAACAGTGAAGAGTCTCAGAAGAAGAGTATGGATTCTCACCTTGAGATATCGTAGACACTTGGGACAAAATGAAAACTTGCAGACATTTGCAGAACACGTTTACTTCAGATACAGAAAGCTTCAAGAAGCATGCATAAATACTCTGTGAAATTACCTGATGTGAACTGATGTGAACAATTTCTTCTGTGGAACTGCAGGTTAAAGACTGCTCTTTTATCAATCCCTGATAAGGAAGACAGACACCAAGAAAGGAACAGAGGAGTGCCAAGTGAAAGACCAGTTCTGGTAGAGTTTATACTTGAGTCTACAACAAAAGATGTTAAAATGGAATAACTATTAGGGCATATTTAAGATACTGCAGGATAACTCTAAGAATCAGTCAGAGAAGGTTAGAAAAGAATGAGTAAACAGAAAAGAAACACAAATTACAAAGGAACAATTGGAAGAACTATATAGAGCTCACAAGTATGCAAAGTTGAGAAGATATAGGATTTTTTTGCACAGACGTTCTTTACAGACGTATCTTACACCCCAGGCAAACTTCAGAAGATTTTTCCTCATGTAGAGAGTAAATGCTGGAGACGTGATGGGAAAAGACAAGAAGTTGAAAGCACGTTTTAGAGACTGAAACAACTTACAGAAATGTTGAGCTATCAATTGGTAGAAACCCAGGACATATTTCTTTTGAATTGGAATGCAGGATCTAAATTAGTTAGGCTTTTACTATGTCTAGATAAGTTTAATGTTAATGTTGGCCAAAAAGAAATAATTAAAAAATGGAAATCAAAATCTAAACTAAATGTACCGAACTTTTCAACACTGTAAAGGAGATAAAATAAATGGATGTGTAATCTTTAGAAAAGGGAAGGAGCAAATTTCATACATATAAATGGAATTGTGGGAACAATAGATGCAGAATACATCTCAGGAAGAGGAATGAAATTTAAGGGAAGGCAGGAACAGGGCAATGTATGCAATGCTGGAGTGAATGAAAGACATACATGTACATTGCATGACAATGTCATTTACTACTAAGGTTCCTTTTCTTCTCATTTAATGTATGTGAAAAAGAAGTTAAGTACTCACCATAACGTTCCATCTGCACTGTTGTTCTTTATTTGCCTTCAACCTGTGGGTATAGGCACTGACATCGGTGCCGAGAGGGCCATATCAAGCTACGGTGTGAAAACTGAGCTCCTCCCCTACCCATAACGCCCCCTTCTCCCTCACTATCTCAGACAGAGTTTGCCTGACAAATAGGCTCCTGACCCAAACCCCAAGAAACACAGTCAACATCTAAAGCAGGCAGCAGAGAGAGAGAACAGAATATCTCCTCTGTCAGGCCAGGCACTCATGGAAATGGGGAAGGAGGGAGTGAAGGTTAAAGACAAAGTAAGAACAATGCAGATGGAATGTTATGGTAAGTATATAACTTCTTTATCTGACATTGTTCTCTTCATTTGATCTTCAACCTGTAGGACAGAGTCCCCAGCTACTTGAGCCCTGGGTGGCCTTATGAAAGGATGTCTCGGAGCACGGCGGAACCAAAAGCGGCTCTGCTCCTAGATGAAATAACCAATTTGTAATGGGATATGAAGGTGTGAGATGTAGCCCATGTAGCTGCAGTGCACATCTCATCAAGTGTTACCCTGGAGGAGAAGGCTAATGAATTAGACAAAGCCCTGATGGAGTGTGCTTTCACTGTAGGAGGAGGAGGAACCTCATGCTCTTATAAACAAGAGTGATACATCTCGCAATCCAGTTGGCAATGGTTACCTTGGAAATAGGTGATCCCAATCTGGACTTAGAATATGAGATAAACAGCTGATTGGACTTCCTGAAAGATTTGGTTCTGTCTAGACAGAAACGGATCTGCCCATGTATATTCAGCATGTGTAATTGATGCTCCCCCTTTATTTTGAAACTCTGGGAAGAACACGGGAAGATGAATGACCCGATTAATATTCTTCTCTGAAGCAACCTTGGTTATGAATGAAGGAGTCAACCTAAGAGAAACACGATCTTTGTGAAAAATAAGTATGGAGGATGAATACAAAGTGCTTGTAATTCAGAAACACGCTTAGCTGAAGTAAGAGCTACCAATAGAGCCATTTTCCATGACAAAAAAGTACAGTTGTGTACACTTACCATAAATGTAGATGTTCGAGTGTATTCACTGTTGCAGTTATCACATTTGGGTTATCCCTGCCAGGGTAGCCCTCGGTCAGCCCGAATACCAGAGACTTGGTATTTCTGCATTGGTTGCTGTCGTTTGAGACCTGACATCAGGTTGTCAGCAGTTTAAAGTAAGGCAGCCGACGCTATTACACCAGTTTTTCTTACCCTAACCTGTCAGGAGCCCCCAAGTAGGAGTCCAGGTTCTGGTGGAAGAAACCCCACCAGTGGAAAATAAATGCCAATAAGTCCCTTGTAAGGAAAGGAGAACAAGTTAGAAAGTAATAAAAGGAGAAGAAAGGGGACTGGAGGGAGGGAAGCCAGGACTGCAACAGTGAATACACTCGGAACATCTACATTTATGGTAAGTGTACACAACTGTACTATGTTCTTCATGTTTCACTGTTGCAGTCATCACATTTGGGTTGATTCCCAAAGTGGAGGAAAAGGGTGGAGGCAGTCAATGAAACTAGGGGCTGGTTAGGATGCACTGCAAAACTGCAAAGGCAAACCCTGCCCTGGATTTGAAGAAGAGGGGCAGGTGGTAATGCTTTGTAAAAGTGTGAACAGATGTCCAGGTGGCAGACTCCAGGATGTCCCTGGTGAGGACTCCTCTGAGGAAAGCTGCAGAGGTGGAGGCTGCTCTTGTGGAGTGCCCTGACCCCCTTGGGGGAAGGCTTTCCATGCTGTTTGTAGCAGACAAGGATGCAGTGTGCTATCCATTCGGAAATGGTTTGTTTGGAGATGGCTTTACCTTCTGCCCCTGTAGCAAAGCTAACCAGCAATTGATCCAACTTTCTGAAGGATTTAGTACTGTCTAGATAGCATCTGAGCGGTCTGTGTCCATCTAGAGATTGAAGAATCCTTTCCCCCTTGTTCTGGGGATTAGAAAAAAAGGTGGGCAAATGAATGGATTGGTTGAAAGCCACACTGGACACCACCTTGGGCATGAAGAATGGGTCAGTTCCGACAGACACCCTGTCTGCATGGAAGATTGATAAAGGGTTCCACAGAGACTCTTCTGGCTGAAGTGATGGCCAGAAGAAATGCTGTCTTTCGGGAGAGAAATGTTAGCAGCTGGTTCGAAAGGGGGCAGGGTGAGCTTTTCCAATACAAGTTAAGGTCCCAAGCTGGTGTTGGTGCCCTTCTGGGTGGTGTCAAGTTGCTAGCCCCTCTTAGGAACTGTTTGATCAAAAGGTGTGAGAAAAGAGGCTGCTCAGTGGGAAAATGAGCAGAAATAGCACAGGCATGAATTTTTATAGAAGAGAAAGAGGCCACTGTGCAGTAGATCAACTAAGTAATCCAGGATGAGAGGGAGGGAGGGCTGTGCCATATTGGCTCCCTTAGCCTGGATCCAGGTGCAGAACCTTTTCCATTTATCAGCATAAGACTTTCTGGTGCTTGGACGTCTTGCCTCACGGATAACATCCAGAACCTGTTTACTGAGGTTGGCAGATTGGTTCAGTGTTAGGGAATAAGCCAAGCTGCCAAAATGAGTGTCTGCAATTGGGGATGCATGAATTCCCCTTCCCTCTGGGTCAGGAGGTTTGGAATTTGAGGAAGGTGTCACGGGGATAGTGAGGACAGGCTGCGCAGCAGGGGTACCAGTGCTGCCAGGGCCAGTCTGGAGCTACAAGAATGGTCCTTGGTTTTTCCTCCCTTATTTTGAGCAGTACCCTGGGGATGAGATGTAGGGGAAGAAAGGTATAGACCGATAACCTGACCCAGGGGAAGGACATGGCATCCACTTTCCAAGCCATGCAGTGTTGCTCCCTGGTGCAGAATTTGCTGAGCTGATGGTTGGTGTGGGAGGCAAAGAGGTCTACCTGCGGGGTTCCCCATTTCTGAGTTATTAGGTTGAAGGTACTTCTGTTGAGTTGCCACTCATGTGGGTCCAGAAGATCTCTGCTTAATTGGTCTGCCAGAGAGTTGAGAGAGCCTGGTAGGAATTGTGCTAACAGGTGTAGTTATGTGCCAGAGGCTGTGTGCCAAAGGGTCATGGCCAGCCTGCATAGAGGGTAGGAGTGAGTCCCTCCCTGCTTGTTGATGTACCACATCACAGTGGTGTTGTCTTTTTCGATCAGGAGAACCCCTGGAGAGAGAAGGGGCTTGAAAGCTATCAAGGCATGCTGCACAGCCACCATCTCTTTTTGACTGATGTGCAAAGGGATTTGCTGTGGGCTCCATTGGCCCTGTATGCACCTGCCATCCAGGTGTGCACCCCAAGCATAGTCTGAGGAGTCTGTGGTGAGGGTCTGGGCGGCAGGTGGTGGGGAAAAGACATTCCCTTGTTGTGGGAGCATGCTATTGCCCACCAAAGAAAATCTTTTCTGAGGCAAGGAATTATAGGTAGAAGAGTTTCCAGGTCTTGACAGTGCTGGCACCAAAGATCTTTAGGTACCATTGAAGTTTCATCATATGCAGTCTGGCATATGGAATGAGTAGTATGCAAGATGCCATGAACCCCAGAGTTTGCAGAATCTTCCTTGCAGTTAGCTGGGGCCCTGTGGCTAGTTGAGAGAAGCAGGACGTCAGGAAAATTTGTTCCTCTGGAGTAAGGTACGCCATCTGGGAAGCTGTTTCCAGACTTACTCCCAGGAAGATTATCCTTCGGGTGGCCACCTGTTTGGATTTCTTTTTGTTGACTGTGTACCCTAGGGAGGTTAGTAGGGTCTTTACAAAGGCCAGGTGCTTGAATAGCTTCTCCTGGCTGTCTGCTTGAATAAGGTAGTCATCTAAGTATGGGTAAATCTGAATATTTCTTTGTCTGCAAAAGGCAATGGCCGGAGCCAGACATTTTGTGAAAACTCTGGGAGCAGTAGATAAGCCAAACGGAAGTGCAGAGAACTGAAAGTGTTGAGACCCTGCCCTGAAGCATAGGTATTTCCTGCATGATTCCCTGATAGGAATGTGGAGGTAGGTCTCCTTTAGATCTAGGGTGGCTAACCAAGTGTTTACGAAACAGTACCAGAGTACAAAGATTCTCAACAACTAGACAAAAACTCGAACCAAAGATGGAGCTCAGATGACTCGCTTGTAGCTGGAATGGCAGCAAACGACATCGGAGGTAGTGAGGGAAAGAGGGTCATTATGGACATGGGAGAAGCTCAGTTTCGGCACCGTAGCTTGGACATACCTGGCTCGGCACCAATGTCAGTGCCTATACCCACAGGTTGAAGATCAAATGAAGACAACAACGTCAGATCTCATGTTGCAACATAAAATGTGATGACTTAATGTAGATACTATGTTTTTCCTATGTGGTGGGAACTGACAAATAATAAATATAGCTAAGCTAAATATAGATTATGTGGTTATTATGTCTTATCATATTGAAAGAGGTGGATGGGAAGAGTCTGCCTGCTTTGAGAGATGGACTGTGTGATATTGAAGAGAAAAATCACTCCAGCAGCAAAGGAAGAATGGTAAATTTATTTGGTACATAGACCCAAGTAGAAAGGCAAGATCGGTTTCAGCAATAGATCGTCTTAGTTAAGTGAAATCAACCAAAATCAATGCATTTAAATAATAAATCAACATTGCAAGACACTAATTACACAAGTTCCAAGTTATATGGTCTGGTACCAAAAACATTTACATATCTACATGTTAACTACCAGCTTAATAGATACTTATAAAACACAGCATGTAAAATACAATTTATAGCGGTAGCGTTGTCGCCTCACAGTAAGACGCTGTCCTGTTCGATTCTCAGCTGGAGCGTCTTCTGTGTGGAGACATGCGTGAATGGGCGTAACTTCGTTGAAGGTTGTGCATCACAGCTGGCAACTCGGCACGTAAAAATCTACTGCCAATCATTAGCGGACCGGAGTTCCGCTGTGGCGACCCCTAACCAGGAAAAGCCGAATGACACAACTGAAGTAGTATATTGTGCTATACAAAAACCTCATGAAAACATTAGTAACAAATAGCACTCAAAGCAGATGCTGTTATGTGAAGGTACGGGCCTCCAGTGAATGAAACAAGGAGCAACAAAGTCATCACGTTGGTGTATTCTCACTGTTACTGCAGTGACCAGGACCGGATAAAAATAACATTTCCTAAAATTATTCATCAACACCAGGTGGTAGCAGAGCCCTCATATTAATCAGCCACATTTGATCCTCTCTATCCAGAGGTTGACGGCTTTTAATCAATAAAAATGCTAAAAACTCACTTATCCAGCAAGTGGCTGTGCTCATGCACCACTCCAGATTACATCATCACTGTCAGCTGCTGTTACCTCTTCTAGGCTGACTTACTACTCTATAAATACATAGGTACTTTAAGCTCTGATAATTAGGAAGGACAATCTGTTTATAAATATCCTTGTATGGGTTTTGCATCTGATTTTTCATAGTAGTTTTATAATGTATATATGGAACTTGTTTCACTTTGCTATAGTCACATATATGTAACCAAGTGCGATACAAAATGTACACAAATGTGTTTTTCTTGTATGTACTCTGTGGAGTTTTTCTCCACAGACCTCCGCTGAAAAAGGATCCAGTCAGTCTTTCCCAGCAATAAATAAAATAATAAAATAAATAATATCTGTTAACACCAGTACAGACAAAAAGATGCACTGTTATGCTGAACAGTGCTTGTACAAAGCATTACTCAACCTCTTACATCAGATTTCACTCAAATGCTCTCTGACTCGAAACTTAAAAGGGCACAAAGTTTTGCTGACGTAAAAGGTGCAGCAAAAACATTATGCTAAGAAAATAATCCAATCAGCATTACATGTAATAAGATGACAAATGAGACAGGTCACACAAGTATTGGAACTAGAACGCAATTGGTTGCAAGTGTGTATGAATACAGATATTACACTGTCCATGTGGTCTGAAACCGGTCAAACAGAACTGAAACAAAGAGCCAGAATTCAATCTCTCTACATTTATAGTCAAGCAAAACTTATAATAGATTCATTCCTTTCCTCTATGTAAAGACAGAATGTCATGAAAAACCGGTTTTCAAATACAAATAGCTTGGGCCAATACTTTTGAATAACTTGTTTTATTTTATACATATTACTATTAAAAGCAATGACACACCCAAGATCATCAGGTTTTGTCTTGGTACTGCAATAAATCATTGTGTGACATGATGTTGTGCTCTTTAATCACATTCAACATTGCACACTTACAGGATACATTTACAAATCTGTGTCTTACATCCTTAGATGAAGCACCAAAGTCATGAGAGGACAAATACATTTGATAGCCATGAACTAAGTTAGGAATGTTTTTGACCCCATGGTTCAGATGGCAACTCATACCACTTAATAGTGACTTTTTAGAGTAAGACTTGCGATAAAAGTAGAATGCAGAGTTCTATCTAGTAATTTAGTCATGCGAATGTCAAGAAAATGAACGGTGAAGCATTCTGCTCTAAGTGAGCATTGTACACCAAAATCTATGTTCAAACAACATGAGAATTCACTCAATTCCACTCTGTATCCCTATCACATCAGCGAAAAGTCATGTAAAAAACATTGCCACATATTTATTTATTTATTTATTGCATTTGTTTACTGGGAAAGTCCATGGGGCCTAAAAGAGCCCATTTTCAGTGGAAAGCCCGGGGAGAAAAGCTCCGACAAGAACATAGATGGCAGAAAAAAAAAATTAAACATTAATTGACACAGAAGTAGAAACAGTGTTACGCATAGTGGTTACAGTAACATATACAGAATATATACATAATAGGAATTTAGTTGGTTGCCAGATTAATTTGTCTCTGTTTTTACCACTCTCAATTCATCAGCATTATTGTACCAGTATCAACAAGTGATGAAAGAAAAAAATAATAAATATGGAGAAAGTATCATCAGTCACTAGTAGTAAAAAGCATAGGAATTTAGTTATAATATAAGGAGAAGGAAGAGGTTAGGTTATAGAGCAGGTACACAGCCAGGAAGAGCTGAGATGATTTTTCAGCATTTCTTTGAAGGTGGTGGTGCTGCCCATGTTTCTTATAGAAGGAGGAAGCGAGTTCCAAAGTTTGGCGATGGTGAAGGAGTAGAGCAGTTGACCAGCCGGTAAGCTGGGCTTTTCTACTTTTAGAAGTAGATGATTTTCAGATCTTAGTTGCCTGCTGGGTTGGTATTTGGCAAGTAGAGTTGAAAGAGCAGGAGTTTCTGTGGGTCTGTAGATTATTTTCTATGCTGTAGTTAGCTGGGTGAAAGAGATGGTGGAGGAATTCCAACCAGCCTAATTGTTTCAGTGAATTACAGTGGTGGGATGAGAATTTGGCATTGGTGGCAAATATGGCTATTCTGTTGTAACACACTTCAAATTTGGATTTTGTAGAATTTTGGATATTAGTGAGGAAAGGGGCACCATAAAGGAGAGAGGGTAATAAAAATGTAGTTGCAAGGGTTTGTCTAGTAGAGAGGCTAAGAAAGTGTTGGTGCCTGTACAGCACACCGAGCTTTGGGTGTGTGTGTTTGACATTACTGTTTATGTGTAGGTCAAAGGTTAGGTTTTCATCTATAATAATGCCTAGCAATTTAGTGTGTGGGGCAACTTCTATAGTGGTATTGTCTTGGGCTTGTATACTGAAGAGTTTTTTTTATCTAGGGGAGTGGTTTTCTTAGGGGGTAAAAATTACTAGTCTTTTTTTTTTATTTAGGGAAAGATGATTGTTAAGCTTCCAAGATTCAGTAGAGGTGAGGGCATTCTCGGTGATCTGCTGGAGTTCAGAGCTGGAATTTGCAGTGTATATTATTGTGGAGTCATCAGCATACTGGATTACTGAGCATTGTGGGAGAGTGGTGCGAAAGTTATTAATAAAACAGTGTAAGAAACTTCTCTGTGTGGAAGATTTTCAGTCCATATATCTCTAGTTAATCACTGGTATATTAATCAGATTAGACAATAGTAGTAGAAGTAGTGAACATAAACTCGTCTTAAGTCAAAAAAAATATATATAATTGTACAGAATTACTAAGTATTCAAAAGTAACCCAAGCAAGGCAGGTAGTCTGTTTACAGTCGAAAATCCTTAATAAAGGATTTTCGAAAAGGATTTTCGACTGGAGACTGTGTACTTAATAAAGGATTTTCAACTGGATCTGTGTACGTAAAGGATTTTCGACTGGAAACGGACTGCCTGCCTTGCTTGGATTACTTTCAAATACTCAGTAATTCTGTACAATTTTATATAAACATATCATTTTTTTTTTTTTTTTTTACTTGAGACGAGTTTAAGTTCGCTACTTCCACTTTTGTCTGATCTGATTAATATACCAGTGATTAACTAGAGAGATATATGGACTGAAATTCTTCCACACAGAGAAGTTTCTTACACCGTTTTGTTTTTGGACCCACTACACTTGTTTAGTGGGTTGTTTTGAGACTTCAGGGACACCACGGACATTACTTGTTTTTTTGTTTTTTCAAGCTGTTACAGGACCAGGTATGGAGCCTTGGGGTACCCCAGTGGAAGTATTGAGGAAGGGAGAGTAAGACTGTTGCCATTTGGTGGACTGCTGCCTATTGGAGAGATAGCTATTGAACCATTGTAGGGTAGGTGGGGAAATGTGGAGGGGAGATAGTTTAGAGAGGAGGACAGTGTGGGAAATGGTATTGAAAGCTTTTGAGAGGTTGAGGAAAAGAGAAGCGATTATTTTACCAGAATCCCGTGCCCATTTAACTGTGTCAAGGAAGGAGAGGAGGGCTGTAGTGGTGCTGCGCTCTAGTCTGAAACCATGCTGAGTGGGTGACAGAATTTGATTTTCAAGCAGGTGGCTGAGGAGTTTGGCATGGATGCATTCTTCCAGTATTTTAGAGAGGGGTGAGAGAATAGCTATGGGTCGAAAGTTTGTGGTGTCTGTGTTGGTGCCACCTTTGAGTAAGGGAAGAATGAATGCTTTTTTCCAGATGCCTGGGACAAGGGACTCTAATTGATCTGTTAATGAGTATGTTGATGGGATAAGCTATAGAGTTTGCAGCTAGCTGCCGGAAGTGTGGGGGTAGATTGTCAGGGGCCAGAGTACAGGGTTTTAGCTTAAGTAAAATCTGTTTTTATTGTAGCAATGAGAATGGGGGAGAATTTTAGGTTACAACTGTGTGTAGGATTGTTTTCTGGGATGCTCTGGTCATTAGCTGTCTTGGTGGTGTTAACCATAGGAAAGGTGGCGGTTAGGTTAGCTATGGTGTCAATGAAGTAGGAATGGAAGAGGGTGGCAAGTTCGGTAGAGGTTTGTGTTGGTCAGGGGATGGGTTGCTTTGAGAACCTGGATGTAACAGATGGTTGATGGAAGACCAGAATTTTTGGTGATTATTTTTATGTTGGCTTTGTAGGTGGAGGCACTGGGCTTTTTTTTCATTGGTTATTAGACATTTTGCCTGGTTACGGAGTTGTTTGTATTGTATTAGAGTTGTAGGGTCTGTTTTTCTGCCATGATTTCCAGATTTTATCCCTTATGGACATGACTTCTTTGGTGGATTTTGAGAGCCAGCTTGAATGGTTATGTTTTATTCATTTTTGGCGGGTGAGTGCTTGCCTATTTAGGATATCTAGGAATGTTCAGTTAAAGAACTCAAAAGCCTCGTTAAGTGGCAGGGATTTGAGGGGTTCCCAATTTACTTTAGCTAAGGTTTCATTAAATATGGATGGTTGGAACTTGGTCAAATTTCTGGTTGATTTGTATTGGTGTTGCGTTGGGGTAGTTTTGCATAGGATATATGCTAGGTGGTGGTCGCTAATGGTATTAGGTAGTATGCCTGCAGTGATGATATTGTTAGGGTGGACACTAATGTCCAGTCTATTGCGGAGGCCCAAATGTTATTTTTGTGGGATCTGGTGATGGCTTCAGTTAGTTGCGAGAAGTTGTGAAGGTTTACGTTTTTTGATTGTTGTGGGCAATGTCTAGCCAATTGAGGTTTACATCACCTAAGATGATGGTTTCAGTCCAGACAAGTATGTTTTCTAATATTGGTATGTTGTTTCCTGGAGGAATATACAGAGCAATTATGCAAATGTTTTTATGGTTAAGTTTTAATACAGAGATTAGTACTTCGGCTTTGGAGAAGTTGGGTGTTTGTTCTAAATAGGGAATTAATGTATATTTGCTAGGGAAGAGTATTGCTGCTACTACTCCTCTCTTGTTTGGCCGATCAGCTCTCAAACATGAGTAGCCTGGGGGAAGAAACTCAGTGTCTTTTACATATGATTTCAACCAGGTTTTGGCAACTGCTATAATATCAGGGCTGTTCTGTGAAATTCATGCCTGGAGTTCAGGTATCTTGTTTCTAAGGCTTTGGAGATTTATGGTTGACAGCAAGAGAGATTTGCTAAGGTTGGGAAGGGCTGTACCTGGATTGGGATGTACATCATCACACTGGGATATAATGCTTTGCCAAATTATGTGAGCTATACTTAGCTATTTCTTGAAAATGGTACAGTTGCTGCTGATGGTGTGATAATGGGGGTGCCTGTGGAGAGAGAGAAATTTTACTTTGGATAGTACAGAGGTATTAACTGTGAATTAGCTAGGGTGGATGTGTGAGTAATGTGGTAAATGTGGGTTATGTTTGGTGGTTGTACAGGTGGATGTAGGAGGTATGTTGGGTATCTGGAAGGTTGTGATTATTATTAGGACAGAGAGCGTAAGTGAGAGAAGTGAGAGCATAGAAAAAGTAGTGAGGGACATAACGATGGTTGAATGTAGTGTGATAACACTATATGGCCCTATTCAGAATGGGTGGGGAGGCAGATTAGTTAAGAGGTAAGGTATGACTGTAGGAAATAATTAAAGAGGTTATAGGACAGGTGGAAGAGAGGTGTGGGCGGGATAAGGTTAGGTATAAGGATGATGTTGTGGGGGGAGGATGGGGATGGCGGCAGGGGGATGGGGGCAGGGAGGAAAGCGGAGTGAACGTAGCGGGTCCAGCCCCCACTGGGAGAAGAGCTGAAAAACTATCAGCATATGGTGAGGAATAAGCTTAAAAATATCAGTATCTAACAAAAGACTGATCTATATTGATATTGTGAAAAAAAATATTCCCTGGCAGATGACTGGGACTAGCAGTAAAAGACCAGGAACATTTATTTGTGCATTTCTATTTTGTCCAAAGGAAGAAAGGCCCTTCTTAGGACTGCATCCAGAAGGCACCCCACTGAAACTATTCTGTGGGAAGAAATTTATGAAGATTTTTTTGAACTCCAGACTAAAGAGATCCTTGACCACAGTCAAAGAATCTTGACAACTGGAAAATAGTCTGCAAATAAAAGACAACCATCGAAATGTGAAAAAAAATGTGAATGCCTTGTAGTTAGCAGTGAGCAATCACTAGAGCCAGGCAGTTTGTAAATACCCTGGTATAGTGTACATCTCAAAGGGCAAAACAGAAAAATAATGTAAACTAGATTCAGAAAGTCTTTTAAAAAGTCAGAATTCTTTGCAAACTAAAATGTTGGGAGGGTGGTCTAATGGTTAAGGTGTTTGCCTTACAAACACACAAGGTGCAGGTTTTGAGTCTCACAAAGGATGGTGGGGCCTTTAAAAATGGCTCATAGGGGCAAGTTAGCTTAGTACTAAGCTATGAACCTATGTGATAAGCATATGTTAAGTCTAACTCTAATATTACCATAAAACTGATGGGAGGAATGACGTAGCAAAGTTGGAGGAATAACATATTGAACCTTGGGACTTTGGTAAAGAGGTTGAGAAAGGACAGATTTGTGATTGGTCTCTGGGTTTCTTCTTTCTTTGGCATCAGAAAGATCCTTGGATGAAATAATTTCACTGTCTGAACTGAGGACACAGGTTCTATGATCTCCAGACACATTTGTTCAAGGAATAAACAGAACTCTGGTTTGCAGGAAGAGGAGGAATCAATCCCCTGAAAAAGAGGAATGGACTTTCATGCCCTCTACACCCTTGCTGAATTATTCTCTGAACCCATTTGTCTGAGATTATCTAATACCACAGAGGAACATGTAAACCTAAACTGAGGGGCAGATTTAAGGGTTCCCCAGGGTCAAGAGGGGTTACTTGAAGAAGCAAATAGTTATTCTGTTTTCAACTGTCCCTGGCTCTGGGAGGTTCCCTCTTCTTTTTAGAGCCTTCTTATCACTGATTTTTGAAATTATTTGTACCTTGCTGAGATTGTTTTGTTTCCTGTAAAAGGGTCACAAATTAAAAAGTTAGTTTTTGATGAACTTTGAAAAGGAGGTTTGAAACATCTGGGTAACAGCTTGTATTGACTCTGCTCTCATCAAATCTTTTGAGGACCTCAACAGCAAAAAGGCCAAACAATTCAACTTTGTAAAGGGGATCATTTAAAATTTCATTAACACCTCCCAAGTATTTACCCAAGCAAATCTTCTCATAACGGAGCAGTAGCAGTTCTGGATACAACATCAGCAGAATCCTAAGGGCACTTTAGAGAGCGTGTCTGGTTACTTAAGCAGCAGAAACTTTTAAGGAATTTAGAGAAGGTTTAACCTCTGAAGAAACAAGGTTAACTGTTAACGTTTTCATGTTCTTATAAGAAGCCAGTAAAATTTTTAACACATAAGCCTGGCAAAATCCTGAATGTTAATGTCAGCAAAGAATAAACCTTCTACCCAAAGCTTTCTCATCCTTGTCAGAAGGACTGGATATAATAGCATTTACAATATTTTGACAGCATGCAGCTGATAAGGAAATAACTGCATGATCTAATTTAGGATTAGGGAAAAAAAAGACATGTTATACAGTATAGCTCTGATCATCAGATTTTTGCAGGTAAGTTCAGCTTCAGGCATACTGCAAGCTGTTAAGAAATCACCTCTAATGGCTGGTTAAATTAGACGAACAGCTGCAGGCTGAGGAAAATCCAGTTGCAACAAATCATAATACTTCTGGGAGATTAGGATTTCATTCTGTTTCTACTGAAATCACTTCATTTTAGTTATAGTACCAAATAAAATACATTGGATGGGAGACAGGAAATTCACCCAGGGGATCACGTCATTCGCCCTGCTAGACAGGGGTCCAGGGAAGTAAATATTGTGGGAAGAAATATCCAGGGAATTGTTATGACTAGGCTTGTATAGGCCCTAGGGCCGATAGCCTAGTACCAACTAATGAACATCTCTTTTGGAGAGACAACTGAAGAAACACTGTTCAGAACAGAATCCTTTGCATGAGAAGAATTCACTGAAGAAAAAGATTCCCCTTCAAGACCCTGCTCTTTTAACTGGGAATCAGTGAAAGAAAGGGTTATTTTTTTTTCTTTTAGAACTCAGTGAAGAAACAGGATTTAAAAACATTAAAGGCTTGAAATAATCCTTTAGCAAACTCCAGTACGGTTTTCGCTATCCACAATGAGAGAAACAAAAGCCATGCTTAACGTTTTGCTTTTTTTTCTTGGAAGACACCCCCACCCCACCCCACCCCGGAAAAAAGCTAATCCACAGCAGGGGCACCAACATACAAATCAAGAAATCGGGAACCTTTAACATCCAGCTATGAAGAAAGACTGTTCTCGCCTACCTGACTGACTGACAAGTGAGGTTCTCCTTCACCTGGAGAAAACAACCCAAAATCCGCAGAGTAGGTTCTCAGTCCTTAGTGTCTTCCCAAGGATCTACACCACTGTGAACAAAAAAATGATAAGCAATCCAAGGAAAAAGGTCTGGCCACAACAGAATCACTCATCAGCAGATGAGGCAGTAAACAAGCCAGCCTGACACCCAAAGACTCAAAAGAAATGTTCTTTTTGCAGATGGGGGAAGGTAGAACTGAAGAGAACAATAAATGTGCCTGAAAGGTGAGTAGAGGAGCCTGACAGAGATGTTAAAATTGACAAGCTGAAACACAAGCCCCACGCAGATCATCTATATTCACACAGTTTCTACTGCTGTAAACTTAAATTTAAATAAGCCATTAAAAAAACACTAGAATCATTTTAAGTTCCATTATGTCTCTAAAAATGATTCCAACTAAAGAAAAAGTAAGCAGAAGAAATTATATACTATTAACCAGAGAAAACAGAGCAAAATAAACAAAAACAACTAACAAGTATTTTTACCAATTCACAGGTAATCTCAGGTCACTGATTTTCCGCAAATCATCCATGCAGTCCAACATCGGAAAGATCTGCTTAGCGTGTCGCATAAAAGTAAGGGAAAAGGTCATCAACATGCCCTGAAAAAACGCAAGAGATGACATCACCAGGTTGTATACAGCTCAGTACATCTCAGGTATGAACTTAGTTACACAGAAAGGCGTGCTATATTATACACAAAGCAAATGTGATCAGAGGCTTAATGCGCACTACATCCAACATGCTACAAGCGCTGCTCTAACCAATCTACCAGGTAACCCAACTATGAAACTGGGGCAAATCTTTCTACTGCTACATATTAACATAACTCATAAGCAATAAAACCATGTCTGGTGAGCAATGTTTTGAGAAATGCATTGCTAGTTGCTACAGCACTTCTTGCTCATTATTTTCTAACATGCAATGGTACTTCACAGTGACACCATCCAGGGCTCTGTCTGTATACATTTCCACATATACAGCAGCCAGTAGCAGGAGCTGATCAGGAGTCTATAGGCTACTGTGAACTTTGATTAAAAGTTTGGGAGCTCAGCATGAACAGCTAATGTGTTATAAAACACCTCAAAAGTAAATCTTACATTTGTCACTAGAAACTGTGATTTACAATATTGCATCCAAATGGGCATTTAATAACTGCCCCTTATACTCCGACAGGGGCTGGATATTCAGAGATGTAAGTCTGACTACTACTGTGTTTATCAATGCCTCTTCCCAAATGCATTAATGGAATTATGTCGACATTTATTTATTCTGAAGTTTCCTCTCTCTCTCTCTCTCTGCTTATATCATTAGTGGTAACAAAGCATTCCCCATATTCACCCAAAATCCATCTGGATTGTGGGAAACCAGCTGCAACCCTGCCAATCAAGGTTATCAGCCTCCCTTGTAGGTGGCAAGGATGAGAGGTGACAAGGTCACAGAGTTGCAGCAATGAGAGGTGAGAAGGTCACAGAGTTGCAACAATCACCAACATGGTCAGGTGGGAATCCTAACCGCCTGCATGCCAGATTTCCTTCTTAAAGGCCACTGATTACAATCAGGAGTAGTCTAGGAATGTCACCACCACCCAAGCCCCCATCCGTATGGCCAGCCCATCTTCCATTCTGAGTCCCAGTCTTCACAGGGACTACAAATAATGGAATACCCTATAATGGTACACTGTCACACCCCCTCACGGCCAAAGACAGGTAGGCAAGCAAAGACACACAATTCCTATTCCTCCTCGACCTCAGGCCTCTGCAGTACTGTCAGGGTTCACGACCTTTTATCCCCTTCCCCATTGTCTCGTTAATCACTGCCTTCTTGGATTTCACCATTTTTTATGTCTGTAATCCTCATTAGGAGTATTCCTGCTGTTGTTCAAGGACTCTCTTAACAGGGAAGGAGCAGGTACCATTTGTCCCAACAACAAAATCTTTTGTTACCAAGATTAAGGTCTTACTAGTCTAGGGTCCTTTTTTTTAACTGGATATTACCTAGTGTTCACATGGGAAGACTTGCAGATTCTACCACAACAAAACTGGCACAACAAGCAATAGCCCTTTGGTGGCATTTGGACAGGCCATGGACCCTGAAAAAATATCTGCTAACCAAAAAATAAAAATACAAGACTAAGCAAAAGAAAAACAAACCAAATCAGCAAATGACTAAAGACAAACGTATGCCATTCAAAGAAAAATAAATTTCCTCAACTCTCTCTCCTGTTCACTGGAAATGGTCTCAAGAGGCTTAATGGGTAAATGTCCTGATCTCTCAGGATTACTCAACTTTCAAAATTCTGCCCGGCAACTAAGAACCACAAACAAAGTCCTTCTTGAAGTAGCTAAGTGTAGACACAATGCTGGTGAATCCCTCTACTCCTACACAGTTGCTAAAATCTGGAATGCTCTTCCACCACATATCAGATTGCAAAACAGCAGTCCCATCTTTAAAACTCAATTAAAAGCCCACCTCAACCTCATCTGGCAATATACCTGTACTGACCATGGCTAGCCCCCATCACCATTCAGATAAATCCTCCTCTGGCACTACTCAATGGTCAAACACACAGAAAAAACCTAACATAACGGACTGTATATTTAATCTATATAACTCTATATAGTATTACTGCACTTTCTTACTCAAATACATTATATTTTCTGTTTTACTACTGTACACTTCAGTAACGGTGGTGCAGCGGTAGCGTTGTTGCCTCACAGCAAGAGGTTCTCCCGCTCAATTCTCGGCTTGGGTTGGGAGTGGCTTCTGTGTGGAGTCTGCATGTCCTCCCCGAGGGCGAGTGGGCATTCAAAACGCATGCATTGAATGGGCATCAGGCTGGCAACTCGACACCATAAAAACCAAAGTACAGTTGTGTACACTTACCATAAATGTAGATGTACGAGTGTATTCACTGTTGCAGTTATTACATTTGGGTAATCTGCTGGCAGGTTGCCCTCAGTCGGCCTGAACTCCAAAGTCTTGGGTCCTGCGTCAGTTGCTGTCTTCTCTTCCATGACGTCAGGTCGTCAGGGGTATAAAACATGCAGCCAACGCCATTTTCTTTAGTTTTTCTTGCCCCCGATGTCAGGTGCCCCCAAAAAGGTAGCAATATTTTATATATATATATATATATATATATATATATATATATATATATATATATATATATATATATATATAAACATGCATCAATATAAACTTTACCTTCATCTACAAGCAAATACACCACATAGGTTGTAGAAAACAGAGAAGGAAAGATAAACTGTAGAATGACAAGGGGATGGTGGGAGGGTAACCTGGACTGAAACAGTGAATACACTCTAACATCTACATTTATGGTAAGTGTACACAACTGTACTATGTTCTTCGTGTTTCACTGTTGCAGTCATTACATTTGGGTAGAATCCCAAAGCTACGGTTGGGAGGCTGGAGCTAAACAGCATTAGGTGCGGCTATAAGGCCCTGCAGAACTGCAGTGGCAAAGCCTGCCCTGGACTTAGAGTAGAGAGGCAAATGGTAATGCTTTGTAAAGGTGTCAACAGAACTCCAAGTAGCAGCCTCTAGAATCCCTTTGGTTGGTACCCCGCTGAGAAAGGCTGCTGAAGTAGCTGCTGTTCTGGTGGAATGAGACCTAATGCCCTTGGGCACAGGTTTACCATGGTGTAAGTAGCAGAAACTGATGCAGTGGCTTATCCACTTTTAAACTGTCTGCTTTGAGATCGCCTTTCCCTCTGATCCTGAAGCATATGACAATAGTAATTGCTCAGTTTTTCTTAGAGCTTTTGCCCTGCTCAAGTAGAATCTTAGCTGTCTGTGTATGTCCAAGGAATGCAGAATTCTCTCCCCTTTGTTCTGCGGATTTGGATAAAAAGTTGGCAGATGAATTGTTTGGTTAAGAGCCACACTGGAAACCACCTTAGGCATAAAAGTAGGATTTGTCCTCAGAGACACCCTGTCTGGGTAAAATATGATAAAAGGCTCTACAGCCATGAGGGCCTGTAGCTCTGAAACTCTTTTTGCTCAAGTAATTGCTAGTAGCAGAGCTGTCTTCCATGATGAGAACTTTATATCAGTGGTAGTAGCTGGTTTCAAAGAGAGGCAGGGTGAGCTTTTCCAACACATAATTGAGGTCTCATGCAGGTAATGGTGATCTTCTAGGAGGCCTTAGGTTTTTGGCTCCTCTAAGATACTGCTTTACTAAAGGATGATAAAAGATTGGTGGCTCTGTATTGTAATGAGCCGAAATGGCACAGGCATGGATTTTGATTGATGAGAAAGATAGGCCTTTGTCAAGCATCTCAGTCAAGTATTGTAATATCTGAGGAATATTTGGTTCTGCTGTATCAGTTCCTTGTGCTTGATTCCAAGCACAGAATCTCTTCTATTTGTCAGCATAAGATTTTCTAGTACTAGGCCTTCTGGCTTCCAAAATGACATCCATCACAGCTTTACTGAGAGGTGTCGTTCGTATGATTACATGATTAGCCATGCTGCCAGGTTCAGAGTCTGTAGTTGATTGTGCAGGATCTGATTGTTTTGCTGGGACAGTAGTTGTGATTTTTGAGGCAAGGTCCAAGCTGGGTATTGAGACAAGTTCCTTGGGATTGGGTACCAGTATTGGCGGGGCCAGTCCGGGGCAATTAATATCATCTTTAGCTTCTCTTGTCTAACTTTTAGGAGGACCTTGGGTAGAAGATGCAGAGGAGGGAAGGCGTAAACTGACAGGTTTTTCCAACTGAAGGATAGGGCGTCCACTTTCCATGCTTGTGATAAGTCCTTGTGCAGAATTTTTTCAATTGATAATTTTGAGGAGAGGCAAATAGATCTATGTCTGGGCTCCCCCATTTCTCCGTTATCTTGCTGAATACTTGTGGATTTAGTTTCCACTCGTGAGGATCCATAAGGTTTCTGCTTAAATCATCTGCCAGAGTGTTCTGTTTTCCTGGAAGGAATTGAGCTTGAAGATTTATTTGGTAGGTCAAAGCTATGTTCCACAGTGCCATGATTAATCTGCAAAGGAGGTATGAGTATGTTCCCCCTTGCTTGTTTATATACCACATGACTGTGGTGTTGTCAGTCTATCAGTAGTTGTCCTGGATGAAGTAAGTCCTTGAAAGCTGTTGGGGCATTTTGAACAGCTAGCATCTCTTTCTGGTTGATATGTAGATGCATTTGATTTGGTGCCCATATGCCCTGAATGCATCTTCCTGCTATGTGGGCCCCCCAGGCATAATCTGATGCATCTGTTGTTAAGGTTTGGCTGGCAGGGGGTAGAGGGAAGGGCCGTCCCATGTTTTGGTGACAGGCCTTTGCCCACCATAGAAACTCCTGGTGCAAGCAGGGGATGAGAGAAATCATTGATTCCAGACTGTGCGAATGTTGACTCCATAAACTTTTTAGGTACCATTGAAGTTTCCTCATACGCAGTCTTGCACATGGAATTAGTAGGATACCATGAAGTACAGAGTCTGCAGAATTTGTCTTGCAGAAGACTGGGTTTTTGTTGCCATCAGTTTGAAGTAAGTAGTCAGTTGCCTTTGTTTGTCTGGCGTGAGGAAAGCCATCAGGACAGTTGTATGCAAGCTTGCACCCAGGAATGTTATCTTTTGAGAGGGTACCAGTTGGGATTTCTTTTCATTTATTGTGTACCCTAGGCATGCTAGAAGCCTTTTCACAAACTCCAGGTGTCGTAGAAGAGAGTGTCCTTGTTCTCTCCTTGAATGAGACAGTCATCCAAGTAAGGTTATATTTGAATACTTCTTTGTCTGCAAAATGCAATTACTGGTGCCAGGCACATTGTAAAGACCCTGGGTGCAGTAGATAAGCCAAAGGGCAGTGCAGAGAATTAGTAATGCATTAAGCCAGCCTTGAATCTGAGGTATCTTCTGCACGACTGTCTTATTGGGACATGCAGGTATGCCTCTTTTAAGTCTAAAGTCACCAGCCAAGCATTCTTGCCCAGCATGGGCAGAAGTTGTTGCAAAGTGAGCATTTTGAATTTTGGAATGTCCAGGTATGTGTTCAAAATCGATAAATCCAGTATTGGCCGCCAGGCCTGGTCCTTTCTGGGTTCCAAGAACAGTCGAGTAAAAACCTTGTCCTTTTTCCTGTTCTGGTACTGTCTGAATGGCCCCCATATCCATGAGGGACATAACCTGTTTCTGTGCCTCTGCCCATTGGTTTTTTGGCAGGTCTGGCCAACCATTTGTCATTGGCAGTGTGTGGAAATGGACTCTGTATCCCTGTGATATGATGTTCAGTACCCATTTATCCTGGGTTATTAACTGCCAATTTTGAGCAAAAAGTGCTAATTTTCCCCCTATGGGTGCTGTTCCCCCTATGGGTGCTGCCAAAAGATAAGTGCTTGGTGTAGGCAGAGGGAAGTCATTGGGATTGCTTTCTGTAGGTTTGTGCTTTATCTCCTGCAGATTTGGAGGTGGATGCGCCCCATTGCTTTAACCTATATGAGTCCTGAGCCTGGTACCTGGAACCCTTAGGGCATCTAGATTTGCCCCTTTGAGCTCTGTCTGACACAGGAAAGGACCAATTTTTTGTAGGCCAGTGTCTACTGAATCTAGCTGGCTGCACTTGCAAGAAATCTTTTACAGTTTGCATAGACTTAGCTTTGTCTTCCATTTTCTTTAAAACCTCTTCTGCCTTAATACCAAACAGAGAATCATGCTGTAAAGGTGCATCTAGTAATTTAGCTTTAACATGATCAGGCACATTTTGTTCCTTTAACCAGGCATGCCTCCTAATCACGGATCCAGTAACTGTGGCCCTGCAGGAGGCCTCTAAAGAATCAAAACCACATTGCAAAGTATGCTTTTCCAACTTGTTCAGCTGCATGCAATAATTCCTACAATTCCTTATTTTCTGCACATTCTGAAATCAACATAATTTTCTGTTTCAGCAATCCCAAAACATGTTGTTGGTACTTAAGCATATGAAATTGATAGTTTACAGCCCTAATTGCCAAGGTTGCATATGTATAAACCTTTTTTCCCCATCTGTCCAGCACCTTTGAATCTCTGTCGGAGGGGGTAGGGTTTTTTGCTGTTGAGGCCTTGACTCCCTTCGGACCCTGCGTAATAGTTTCAGGATCAGCAGCAGGGTTTCTAAATAAAAATTTATGAGAGTCAGGAACCCTGTAATACCAGTCAGGCTTACTGGGAGCCGGAGGTAGAGAGTCAGGGGTCAGGCTGGACTCCGAAAAAACAGCATCCACAATGTCGAACACAGGGGGAATGGCTAAAGGTTTGTGCTGAGGGAGAAGGAGGAAATCCCTGAGCCTCTTTTTTGATTCTGAGAAGTCTTGACTCTCCCAGTGAAAATGCTCCCTCAAGGTATGCAAGGTTTCTCCAAATGAATAATCCTCAGGAAGAGATGCACATGGAATAGACTCCTCAGCATCAGAATCCTCATAGGGAGGTAAAGATAATTCCTGATCATAAGAGGAATCAGAAGAAATAGAAACCTGATCTGAAGATTCATAGTCGGTGTCTTGCTTAGGCTTCTTATCTGGAGGCCTGTTCTTCTGGCTCAGGCGTAGTTTTTTTAGCTTTAGACTGGGTCTTTGCTTTTGTTTTTGCAGCTTTCATCAGTTTGATATAAAAATGCTGAGGACTGAATACACCCTCAGAAGCCGGTGCCTGCTCAGCGGCTCCAGACCCAACTGAGGGAGATTCATCCGTCGGTCCAATACCTTGAGTATCTTGAGGCATGCCTGACTCCACATGGGTGTCGGTATAGGACTGCGACTCGAAAGTAGCGGGTATCAGGGGCTGCAAAAGTGCCTCACTGAGTACCGGTGAACCGGCGACTGGCTTAGGAGAAGCTTCGTCGTCTGTTTTGGATCTCGACTGCCTTTCTCTGTCCTTTTCTTTGCGTTTTTTGTGTACTCCAGTAGTCGGATTGCTATCCGACGACATCTCTGGGTATTTAAATCTGCTTCCCAAATAGTTAGATGCAAAAATATACTGACGCTTAATAGTGCATTGGTTAAATCTAGCACAAAACCAACAGTCAGGCACGTTGTGATCAGGGCCTAGGCAAGGAATACAGTATAAATGGAAATCCTTATGAGGTATTTGCTTCCCACAAGTAATACAATTATTAACTTTTTCTGACATCATTAAAAAGCAAGAAAAAAGTTTCCCAAACGGGGTTACTTAGCTTTATTGAACACTTTGGTTCTGAAACTCAAACGCAAGTATTTCAGTAGTCGGCCGACTGGCACTTGCGAAATGCTTCTGCTTCGGGCACCGCGTGGCAAGAAAGACTAAAGAAAATAGCATTGGCTGCATGTTTTATACCCCTGACAACATGATGTCATGGAAGTGAAGACAGCAACCGACACAGAACCGAAGACTTTGGAATTCAGGCCGACTGAGGGCAACCTGCCAGCAGATTACCCAAATGTAATGACTGCAACAGTGAAACACGAAGAACATCTGCCAATCATTAGCGGACCAGAGTTCCGCTGTGGCGACCCCTAACCGGGAAAAGCTGAAAGACAAACAACAACACTTCTGTAACTTCTCGTCATACTATGCTATGATACACTATTGTTGGCTCTGTTAATTTGTACTCATCTCTGACTTTTGCATTTTTATCATGTATGTGGAGCTTTTGTATTTTTTTATGACTGTCCTGTATGTGGAGCTTTCCTCCCTGGGTCTCTGCTGAAAACGGGCACCTGACTGCCCAGACAAACCCAGTAATCAAATATAAAATAAACAAATGTACCAACAACCAACTATTTCTTAGAACAATATGGGCAGCTCTATCTACTAACCAAATGTTAGGCCAATGCCATGGGCTGGGGAACAGTTCAGCACTAGTCTTCTTCTTTCGGCTTTTCCCGGTTAGGGGTCGCCACAGTAGATCACCTGTCTGCTCATGATTGGCAGTGGAGCTTTACGGTGTCGAGTTGCCAGCCCAGCGCCCAACCTTCCACAGAAGGCACACACATGCACACACACCTAGGGCCAATTTAGAGTGTCCAATCCATCTACAGCATGTCTTTGGGATGTGGGAGGAAACTGGAGCACCCAGAGGAAGCCACCGCGACCACAGGGAGGACATGCAGTCTCCACACAGAAGGCACCCCAGCCAAGGATCAAACCGGAGAACCTCTTGCTGTGAGGTGGCAACGCTAACCGCTGCACCTCCACAGCTGCCCAGTTCAGCACTAGTCTAGAGATGCTTAAAAGCTCTGCAAGTGAAAGGTCCACCTGTGGCTACTTCCTATGGCTAAGGAATGGTGCTGAGGTAGAAATCTTCACGAAGAAAATGAACACTTTTTGACCAGGAAGTCTCCTAGTACAGTCACCACTCCTCTGCAGAAAAGCAGCAGCCCATTAAGAGGACTGTTTGGAGAGGATGCAGGACACATTGAAAGGATCAGCTCACCTTGTGCCAATCCCCTCAAGGGGTGATTTGCTTCAGTCTTGAGACTGTTGGACGCAAACGTTATTTTGCATTTTTTACATTACTGGATGGCGCAGTGCTGCAGCGATAGCATTGTCATCTCACAACAAGAGTTTCTCCCACTGAATTCTAGGCCGGGGTGCCTTCTGTGCAGCGTCTGCATGCCCTCTCTACATTCATGTGGGTTTCCTCCGGGTGTTCCAGTTTCCTCCCATGTTACAAAGACATGCATCTGGAACATTTCTCCCTGGGCCTCCGCTGAAAATTGGCCTCATTCCAAGTCGGACTTTAGATAGTAACCAGGTTGATAAAACAAAACTGGAAGAAGCAGACAAAAAAATACTACAAAATGCAAAGAAACCACTTCACTACACAACACTGCAAATTAGTAAGCCATCATCTTTAAATCACTGCTAAAGATAACTGTGAGTACCCCTTTCATCTTCCTTAAGGTTCTGCCTTTCCACTACACATTCAAAGAGTTAAAAATGTGGGGAACGTAGTTAACAGGAACGTTTCACAGTTACTGGAGTATTGCCCTACCTTCAAGCAATTAATTCAGAGAGGAATTTTCAGCAGTAGGATTGTCTATCCTTTCCATCTAATATCAAGCTTCACAGATATATCAGAACCCCAAACCCAGGAGAACAGTCACTAGTGGATATATCAGAACCCCAACCCCAGGAGAACAGTCACCAGTGGATATTATCAGAACCCCAAACCCAGGAGAACAGTCACCAGTGTATATATCAGAACCCCAACCCCAGGAGAACAGTCACCAGTGGATATATCAGAACCCCAACCCCAGGAGAACAGTCACCAGTGGATTTCCTTCTTCAGTTAGACTGCTTAATTCTTAGATGACCTTCCCACTGGTCTGTCAGTCTCCCCCAGACATTACATACTGCCAGCTGACTTGGGACTTCTGATGTACCAGTCTTCTCTAGACATTATATACAGTCAGCTGATTTGGGACTTCCTACCCACTTCCTACTACCTTACATCACTCCACAGTTTAATGGTACTCAACCACCACTGCCAGGAAAATTGCCTATGACCAGTACCCTCACTATCTGTGTGTAAAACTAAACAGAAAGACAGCTCACATTCAATGCCACCTACGGCACAACTGCATAAAAATATTCCAAACCCACTACTCTTAAGGTGTTGCACTAATCTGGCTGCAACACTACAGAATTTAGTTGCTCTACGTACACCAGGGACAGACTGTTTAATGCAACATTTTGCTGCCACGGAGTTTTAAATTTAATGGAAAAAAATCAAGAAAAAGTAACACACTGCCTAGTCTTAGGCAATCCATGTGCACCCTTTCTGGCCATGCTACATAGTAACTTGTCTTACAGTTCAAATGCGGACAAACTTACTTATAAAAAATTAACTATTCATCATGTTGCACACATCCATTTGAAAATGTCAGCTTTATTTTATGTTCATCACATTCTCCCAGTCAGAGTCTGAAAATGACACAATGGAATCAATGTTCTACTCCTTAGGTTCATAGGCAAGTAGTAGGCTAACTACCCTTGCAGGCCACATTAAGCCTAGCCAGTTTTCCTTTTTGTACTCAAATTAACCCATCCCATTTGGTTAGAGATTGGCCTTACCCATCCCATAGTCAATAACTATATATTACCCCTAATAAGAATAAAACATAGACAAATGCTTTATCTCATGCATGGATCCTGACAAATTAGGAACTGCCTCTGTCCATTAGTAGTACAGGGGGCAGTCCTAGGGTAAATCTTGTATTTCTCATCCATAGATCCAAGCTGCATTTGAATATGACTAAGGAAGAACTTTATTTTATGTGGATGGAGAGTCTGCTCCAGAGCAGCAGTATCCTCTGAGAGACACAGCTATACCTCCAAATTGTTCTACTGATGTTGCAGAACAGGTTTAGATCCCTAGACAGAGTATTTATGCTGCCATTTGACTTGTTAATGTAAAGTAAATTCATCAGTATTAGGTTGGAAGATAACTTTGTATGCCAAACAAAGGTCACTCCTTAGCAGCTTGTAGGATACAGACTATAGTGACAGGGCTTTGAGTTGGTCCATGTAGGACTTGTTGTTTAGGCCTTGTATCCTTTTAGTTGGGAATCTCTGTGGGCATTCCAATTGTTGCATGTGTTTGAAAAGATACATGCCCAAAATGGGTATTATAGTCAATGACTGCCCTAATGAGGTCTGAGTAGACATAGGAATGTCATTTAGTCACTTTAAACACAGTCCCTTTGTTTATATGCCGTGCAATATAGAAGGACTTTCTTACATCAACGAACTCATATTGGTCAAAAGTTAGGTCACTGTCCACTCCTAGGGTCGTGCTGTTAATGTGGTTAATCTCTGGGATAGAGGACTTCCCAAAGGATATAATGTATTTTTTGGCATTTACTTTCAGTCCACAAGTCTGATACCAGTTACACATTTGGGATACACCTTTCTGCATGATGGCTAAATCATTTGGTGATTCAGTGACTTCTAGCTTGAAGTCATCTGCAAACTTAGTAAACAAGAACCCTTTTATCCAACATTACTATCCATAATAGCTCCATTTTGGATACCAAAACAATTCTGGTGTAAAATCCTTTTCCTATTTGTGGTGGAGGAACTGGTTCTATAATCCCTACTTACAACTTCTGAAGGAGTACCAGGGAGAACAGATATGCCTGGTATGGAGGGTTGTTGTTGTTGTCTTTCGGCTTTTCCCGGTTAGTGGTCGCCACAGAGGAACTCCGGTCCACTAATGATTGGCAGTAGATTTTTACATGCCGAGTTGCCAGCTCTGACGCACAACCTTCAACGAAGGTATGCCCATTCACGCATGTCTCCACACAGAAGACGCTTTAGCTGAGAATCGAAACAGACAACTGTACAGAGGATTTCCCTGAAGAGAGTAGGATTTTCTGTCCACCACCAAGATCATCTCCAATGAATTATTCCCAGCATCCACTTGTCTGAGACTACTTATTTATTAATATTTGATTACCAGGAAAGTTCGACTAGGTACATGCCTATTTTCAGTGGAGGCATGGGAAGAAAAGCTCAAAAGTATTGCAAAAACATTAAGAACAATAATTTTATAGTCTTAAAAAATAATTCAAAAACATCTGCAGAACAAATAATTATACAAGATTAGACAATGTGAAAACATTGGTAAAGAATAAATATAACTTGTATGACAATGATTTAATATTTAGAGAAATTTTAGCCAGTTTATAAAGAAATTAAAAGCAAGTTGGTATAATAGAAACAGGAACTGCAATAAGAAGTGAGAGGAAAAAAGTACAGTTTTGTACCTACCATAAATGTAGATGTCCGAACTGGATAGCATCTGCAGTCATAACAAGTGGGTTGTCCTGTCGTCAGGCAGCCCTGCAGTCGGCCGGATTCCAAAGTCCGGGTCCGGCTTCGGCTGATGTCGCACTCCACCCGACGTCATCTCTGCTGGTCTTCGGGTATAAAAGCATCAGCCGACGCCATTTTCCTCAGTGTTTCTTGCCCCAGATGCCAGTAGCCCTCTTGCAGGGTAAAATTTGGATAGATGCCAATGTTTCCAAATAGATAGAGGTAAACACAACAATAAGCATATATGTACATATATACAAACAAATACACCATAAAGACTCCCCAACAGCTAGCTATTAGGAGGGTAAACACCCTAGGAGTACCACAGAGGGAAGGAGGAGGGTAATCCTGACTGCAGATGCTATCCAGTTCGACATCTACATTTATGGTAGGTACAAAACTGTACTATGTCCTTCATGGATGCATCTGCAGTCATAACAAGTAGGGAGAATAGCATAGCCAACTAGTGGATGAGGATAAAGGTAGATTATGGTGTGTTTAAGATCCCTTGCAGTACAGCAGTGGCAAACCCTGCTCGGGATCTGGAATAAAGAGGCAAATTATAATGCTTGGCAAATGTATGCACGGAGGTCCAAGTAGCCGCCTCAATAATGTCTTTGGTTGCCACTCCTCGTAAGAAGGCTGTGGTAGTGGCTGTTGCCCTTGTAGAATGAGGTCTTATGTTCTGTGGAATTGGTTTTCCATGGAAGGAGTAACAGTATCGTATGCAATTTCCTATCCATTTGGAGATTGTCTGTTTGGAAATAGCTTTTCCTTCCCTTCCTGTTGCATAGGCTACAAAAAGTTGGTCAGTCTTTCTGCTATTTTTGTTCTGTCCAAGTAGTAGCGTAGCTGTCTATGTACATCCAAGGTATGCAGTATTCTTTCCCTCTGTTTTGTGGGTTGGGAAAGAAGGAAGGTAGGTGGATTGCCTGGTTTAAAGATACTCTGGATACCACCTTAGGCATAAATGTAGGATTAGTCCTCAAGGACACTCTATCTTGGTGGAAGATTAGGAAGGGTTGCACTGCCATTAAGGCCTGTAGTTCTGAAACCCTCCTTGCTGAAGTAATTGCCAGTAGGAAAGCAGTTTTCCATGACAGGTGTTGTAGGTCTGCTGTTGCTGCTGGTTCAAAGGGTGCTAGTGTCAACTTTTCTAGCACAAAGTTTAAGTCCCAAGCTGGTAATGGTGGTTTCCTTGGAGGTTTTACATTCTTGATTCCTCTGAGGAACTGCCTGAGCAAAGGGTAGGAAAAAACAGGAGGATCAAAGCTGTATTCTGCTGAAATAGCTGATGCATGTATCTTGATGGAGGAGTAGGACAGGCCTGAATGAAGAAGTTCGCCAGATACTCCAGAATGTTAGGCATATCTATGTTTGACACATCTTTTCCTCTTCGGTACTCCAAATGACAAACCTTTTCCATTTTCCAGCATAGTTCTTTCTTGTTGAAGGTCTGCGTGCTTCAAGAATAATGTCTTTAACTCTTTGGGAAAGTTCTGGATTAGCTGCTGCTATGTGATGTTCCATGCAGTCAGTTGCAGCGTTTTAGGTTTGGATGTATGATGCTGTAGTTGTTCTGAGTTAACATCAAAGGCATCAGGGTATTGGCCACATGTTGTTCCGAGACATGCTCTTCAGTAGTGGGTACCAGTGTTGTCTTGGCCAGTTTGGGGCTATCAGGATTATCCTTGGACGTTCTTCCTTGATTTTAGTAGTACCTTGTGTATCAAAGGAAGAGGAGGGAATGCATATGCTGTTAGGCCTTTCCAGTTGAAGGAGAGTGAGTCCACTTTCCATGCTAGTGGGTGGAATGTCCTTGTGCAGAATTTTTGAGCTGGTGATTGAGAGGTGATGCGAATAGGTCTATCTGTGGCATTCCCCATTTCTTTGAGATGGTCTTGAAGATGTCCGGGTGCAGCTTCCATTCGTGGGCATCCGAAGTGGTTCTGCTTAGTATGTCTGCTAGAGTATTGTCTTTCCCGGCTACAAATATTGCCTGTAACTGAATGTTGTAGCTGAGTGCCAGGGTCCACAGCTCCAAGGTCATTCTGCATAAGGGGTATGAATGAGTGCCTCCCTGTTTGTTGGTGTACCACATGACTGTGGTGTTGTCTGTCCTTATCATCAACTGGCCCTCTTTGAGGAATGGTTTGAACTTTTGGATTGCCAGTTTTACTGCCAGCATTTCTTTTAGATTGATGTGCAGGTGAAGTTGATCCTGTGTCCACAATCCTTGCACGCATTTGTCCAGCATGTGGGCCCCCATCCTAGGTCTGAAGCGTCTGTTGTGATGGTCTGGCTTGGTTGACATCTGCGGAAGGGCAGGCCTGGGTTTGACTGGCATGCCTGAGCCCACCATAGGAACTCCTGTTTTAAGCATGGAATTAGTGGGATTTCTGTTTCTAGACTGTGTCTGTGTTGGGACCATAAATTCTTTAGGTACCACTGTAGTTTCCTCATATGTAGTCTGGCAAATGGGACCAAGATTATGCATGATGCCATGAAGCCCAAGGCCTGTAGAAATTTTCTTGCTGTTAACTTGTTCAGTTTTGTTAGTGCCAAGAAGTAAAGAGGAAGTTCTTTTGTTTTTCTGTAGTCAGGAATGCCATTTGTTGTACTGTGTCCAATTCGCCCAAGAATGTCCTTGTTTGGGATGGTATCAGCCTTGACTTTTGTAAATTGACTGTGTATCCCAGTCCTTGTAGCAAGTAAATGACCCTTTGTAAATCTGTTGTCAGCTTGCTTTTGTTGTCCCTTGTAGCAGGCAGTCGTCCAGGTATGGGTAAATTTGAATTCCCTGTAGTCTGCAATGGCGATTACTGATGCCAGGCATTTTGTGAATACTCTGGGCAGTAGATAAGCCAAAGGGCAATGCTGAGAATTGATAGTGCTCTGATCCTGCAAGAAATCTGAGGTATCTTCTGCAGATTGGTCGAATTGGGACGTGCAGGTATGCCTCCTTGAGATCTAGAGTTACCAGCCAAGACTCCTTGCCCAGCATGGGAAGAAGTTGCTGTAGGGTCAACATTTTGAATTTTGGGACAATGATGTATGTATTCAAGGTGGACAGGTCGAGAATTGGTCTCCAACTTTTTTCCTTTCTTGGAACTAGGAATAGTCTGGAGTAGAACCCCTTTCCTTGTTCTGCTGTTGGCACTCTTTCCACAGCTCTCATGTTTGCTAACTCCATTATCTGGCGTAGAGCCTCTGTTTTTTGATTTGGAGGTAGATTTGGCATTCCTCTTTTGACTGGTAAAGTGTGGAAGTGAAACCGGTAACCTTGATCTATGGTTTGTAAAATCCACTTGTCTTTTTGTTATGTAGTGCCAGTTCTTTGAAAATAAGGTTAACTTTCCGCCTAGAGGAGCTGCTATTTGTTCCCTGGTAGGCGGATTTAGGATTAAGTCACTGTGGTTGTGCTGATGTAGTGGCAGTGGCTGTGTCTGTGCCTCTGTTGTTACCTTGCCACGGTCGTCCTCTGTAGGCACCTCCTCTGGATTGGTTTCTGCCTCTGGAACGGCTATTTCTGCCCTTTGAAATTTTGTGGAGTCAGGAAAGGACCAATTTTGGCAGGCCAGTTCCTGCTAAACCTTGGGGGTTGAACCTGCAGGAAATCTTTAACAGTTTGAACAGATTTTGCCTTTTCTTCCATTTTCTTCATAACCTGCTGGGCAGGTGTACCAAACAAACTTGTCTTGTCCATAGGAGCATCTAGCAACTTAGCTTTAACATGATCCGGTAAAGCTTGTTCCTTTAGCCATGCATGTCTTCTTATCACTGTGCCTGTCATGGCTGATCTAAATGAAGCCTCCAGTGCATCATAGCCACATTTTAAGGAATGGTTGCTAACCTGTTGTATGTTATTTACCATCTCTAATACATATTTCTTATCAAGAGATTCATCAGTAGTTAGCTTTTTAGTTAACTGATCAAGCATAAACTCTTGGTATTGTATCATGTGAAACTGACAGTTTAAAGCTCTAGCTGAGAGAGTAGCTGAAGTGTAGACCTTTTACCCCATCTGTCTAGTGACCTTGCTTCCCTTTCAGAAGGAATAGGGTTTTAGCTGTGGTTGCGGCTACTGCCTTGGGACCCTGGGATATAGTTTCTGGGTCTGCAAGAGGGGCCTTGTAAAGGTGGTGATGAGTATCTGGCACCCTGTAATATCTGTCTGGTTTGGCAGGGGCTGGGGTAAAGAATCTGGAGCGGAGCAAACATCATTGAAAGCATCATCCACCACAGAGAGAACAGGAGGTATAGCTAAGGGCCTGTGCTGTGGGAGGTGCAGAAAGGTCCTAAGTCTTTTCTGGAGTCTGAAAAATCCTGTTGCTGCCATTGGAACTGTTCTGCATGGCATGCAAGGTTTCCCCAAAGGAGAATTCTTCTGGTGGGGAAGCAGCTGGAATGGATTCTTCAGCATCAGAATCTTCAAAATTGGAGAAGGAGCCTCAGGCTGGTCAGTTATGTCTGATTCATCAGCAGAATCATCAGAAGACACTGGATCAGGGGCTCTGCCCTAGGTCTCTTCTCTGGGGCTGAGAGGCCCTGTCTGGGTGAGATTGAGATCCTCTAATTAAAGAAATTAAATCTTCTGCCAAAGAAAGCATTTGAGAACTAGAAGAGGGCCTGGATGAGGGGGTTTAACAGGCACTGATTTAGTAGTCTTGGCTGCTTTAGCCCTGGCGAAGGCCTTAATGGACATGGCTGCTGGAGGCCTAGCAGCACCACGTGCTGGGGTAGAGACATCCAAGGGATGGTGTCTGATAAGTCAACCACCGTAGTGGGTAAAATTTCTGAGGTCGATTCAAGAATTGTAGCAGGGGCCTCAGTTGTAAGAATAGGTTCAGCTGTACTTTGAGCAGTTTTCGGTTTCGGCCGAAACCGAGACACTCATGCCGTTTGCTTTGCCGTGGTTTCGGCGAAACCGCGGACCGCGAGTGTCGGTCTTTATCTTTGCGTTTTTGGAAGATTGGGTAGTCGGAGGATCCGGCGGCATAATGTACGCAAAATCAGTACCGAAAAACTGTTCTGCAAACTCCGACCGGCGCCTAAGCGTTAAATGCGGTTGAAAGAGGCACAGGCCGAACAGGCTGCTACGTCGTGGGCTGGGCCTAAACAAGGCAGACAGTAAGAGTAGAAATCTTTATGAGGTATTTGTTTCCCACAGGTTAAACAATTGTTAACTTTTCTGACATCGGCTGAGGCAAGAAAGAGTCCCCAACGGGTACTTAGCTTTAGAAGTCTTGGTAGTATTCGGTAGAAGTAATCTCTGGATCCGACCGACCGGCACTTGCGAACAGCTTCTGCTTGGCGCCACGCGGCAAGAAAGACTGAGGAAAATGGCGTCGGCTGATGCTTTTATACCCGAAGACCAGCAGAGATGACGTCGGGTGGAGTGCGACATCAGCCGAAGCCGGACCCGGACTTTGGAATCCGGCCGACTGCAGGGCTGCCTGACGACAGGACAACCCACTTGTTATGACTGCAGATGCATCCATGAAGGACATCAAGGTTATGGCATATTTAGAATGACAGTTGTGGAGGAAAAATTGACTGAAGTAAGGAAATGCATAAAGAAGGGGAATTAGGGAAGCGTAAGGCATGTACAAGGTACTGTCTCATCTTTAGGGATGTAGTTTAACCTGGGGCTGAGCAAGAACTGAGATAGATTTTGCCAAGAAGACTTTCAGAATAGTTTTAAAGGACTTGAGAGGCGGTACTGACCTGATGGATACAGGTAAGGAATCCCAGGCCTTAGCAATACATAATAGAAGTATAGGCCACATCCAGCAAGTTTGATGAGATTGTGGACAAAGGAGTTTTTGGTCATTAGATTGCAATGATTGTCTAGGAACAAAGATATGTAGAACGGTGTTTAGTGCAGGACAAGCAAATGAGTGCTGGATAATTTTATAGGTGGTAAGAAGGTGCATATATATATTAGTTGATGGGGTAGTTCTAACTAGTTTTAGCTTTTAATGCTATACAATGGTGGGTTTTGAAAGGGGTATTAGCTGCTAATTTAGCTACTCTATTACAGCACTGATCAAGTTTTGCATTTTGGGATACCTGAAGGTTAGTAAGGATGAGGGTGCCATAAAGTAGCAAGGGGAGGAAGTAAATAGTAGCATGTGTAGTTTTAGTTGCATTGGTGAGAAAGATTTTGGCAATTTATTTTATACAATGTCATACATACAATTGTACTGAGTTACAAAGCCATGTTCCAGTGGCTATTAAGGCACTGGAACATGGCTTTTTTAGATATGTGCCAGGTTTCAGATGTGCATACGAGTGTAGAGTCACCTGTGTATTGTATTAGGGAGGCCTGTTATGTGGATGCGTGGAAGGTGTTTGTGAGAACGTTACGGAGGGGATCAAAGGCAGAGCCTTGTGGCACACCAGTGGTGATTAGGAGGTATGGGGAGAGGGTGGAGTGCCATTTTACTGACTGATACCTATTAGACAGACAGCTTTTTAACCACAGAAGGGTGAGCTAAGATAGTTACAGTGAGGATATTAGAAGAACTCTGCTGTGACAAACTGTGTTGAAGGCTTTAGACAAGTTTAAAAATAAAGAGGAGACTAGTTCGTCATCATCTTTGGCTTTACTGACAAGTATCTATAAAAGTTAGGAATTCAGTGTTGGTCCTATGAGAGGAATGGAAGTTGTGTTGTGCATGGGATAGGAGTTCTTCCTGCATGAAAGAGTTTAGCGTTGTTTTTGCATACATTTTTCAAGTATTTTGGAGAGGGGTATAAGATTGCTATAAGTCTAAAGATAGTAATGTCTGCAGAATTTCCTCCTTTGCCTAGGGGGATAATACGCAATTTCTTCCAGAGACAAGGAACATGGAATTCCTGGTCTGACCTAGTTATAAGTACTGAGACAGACGAGCAATGTTACTGAGTGTTATTTTAAGCTACTTGCATGGAAGACTATCAGATGTAATAGAGAATGGTCTGAGTTTATGGAGTAGTTTTATATAAGATGTGGGCACAGGCTTGAAGGTGGAAGTGGTGATGGGTGGCTGCTGGGCAGGGCTGGGATTAGATGTTAGGTTAGAGACACTATCTGTGACATCCCTGCTCTGATCCAGTAATCAAGGAGCCTTAATCCTCACCAGTGACACTGGAGAGGGACTTTCACTTGGAACAAAAAATAGATGCACAGTATTTCCAGAAGCAGCTCTCTACACCAAGCACAATTTCCCTTAAGAGCACGCAGGGAACACACACAGTCCAGGGGCTGGGTTTCATTCTCTTACTCCAGGCCTCCAACTGAGGGTTCCAAGCCAAGTCCTCCACCACTCACTCTGTGAAACCAGTGCTCTGTGTGTCCTTGCTCAAAGTAGCTGACACACACACACACAGATCTGATTTTCACACACACACCTGGGAAAGACTGGCACAGATTTACCGGCTATGCCCCTTCTGCCCAGACTATAAGGTAAGTACCATCACCAGAACATTCCAAAGCCAGTTACTCCAAGCCTCTTATAAGGGTACCCAATTATACTGAGTAAAATTAATACTAATATCAATAGTAGTGTTTGACCAATGCAGCAAGGCTTTCAGGAGCGGCCACATTGTCACCAAACAAATATAAGTATTTTCAAAAGTTAAAATATTCTCTAAAAGGCCAGCCACAATGAAAAGTTTAAATATATTTAACAATAAAAAAACATGAAAATACTAAAGATCTGTTTACAATAAATACCAGAGTTTCAACCACAGGAAATATTAAAAACACAGATGAATAGATTCACACAGATACAGAAAAGCAGTACATAACTAATCTTACTACATTTTCCTGACTGATCTAAATAATTACTATCCCCTGGTTATTTAGTAAAGCAAGGCAAATGAAGTGGGTGAGTGGCCTTCCTTGTTTGCCAGGTTTCAAAAGTAGACTGCCCTGAGACATCTGTCTCACCTGGTATTGAAACATCATTACAGTGCTGGATTACAGGATAACATCACTACATCTGGTCATCGGACTCATTCTTGCACTACCCACTTTGCTAGAAAATGAACCAAAATTTAGCATGTATATGTTGCATACACACAGACAGGCCTTTGGTGGACAGCACAGTGGTGAAGCAGTTTGCATTGTTGCCTCACAGCAAGAGGTCCTTTGGTTCAATTCTTGGCTGGTGTGCCTTCTGTGTGGAGTCTGCATGTCCTTCCCTTTGTTTGTGTGGAGTCTGCATGTCCTTCCCTGTGTTTGTGTGGTTTTCCTCTGGGTCTTCCGGTTTCCTCCCACATTAGAAAAACATGCATCTGGAGCGTTTCTCCCCTGGCCTCCACTGAAAATTGGCTTGTTCCAAGTCAGACATCCCAGGTAAACAAATATAAACAAATAAATAGTGTTACTGCATCTGGAAGCTATAAAACCATTTCAAAACTTCCACCATCCCAGGGTAGCAATTCGCTCACCTCTAAGGACAATATGGTAGGATTCCTAGTCCTGGTTTTCACAGACATTTCGTCTCAGGCTGCAATCAGAAAGTACAGTTGTGTACACCTACCATAAATGTAGATGTTAGAGTGTCTTCACTGTTGCAGTCATGACTGTAGGGTTCTCCCCTGCAGGCATGCAGCCCTCGGTCGGCCAGAATCCCAAAGTCTGGGTCCGGCGTCGGCTGTTCATCCATGCTCCCTGACGTCAGAGCGCCAGGAGTATAAAGTTGACAGCCGACACCATCTTCTCCAGTTTTTCTTGCCCCAGAGGTCAGGAGTCCCAAAATGAAAAAGGTCCCATAACCCTTGCAAATACACCTCAGAAGAATGGCGAAAACAGGAAATACACAAAAGTAAAAATAAGAGGGGACAGGAGGGAGGGAAACCCAGACTGCAACAGTGAAGACACTCGAACATCTACATTTATGGTAGGTGTACACAACTCTACTATGTTCATCGTGTTTCACTGTTGCAGTCATGACTGTAGGGTAGAATCCCAAAGCTGAAAGAAAGGGAGGTGGTCATAAAGAAGAAGAGGCGGCTAAAAGGCCCTGCAAGACTGCAGAGGCAAAGCCTGCCCTAGACTTAGAGTAGAGAGGTAGATTGTAGTGCTTAGAAAAAGTATGCACTGAATTGCAAGTTGCAGCTTCCAAAATGTCTTTGGTAGGAACTCCCCTGAGGAAGGCACTTGAAGTGGCAGCAGCTCTGGTGGAATGAGTCTGTATGCTCCCTGGGATTTGCTTTCCATGGTGTGAATAACAAAATCTGATTCCATGAGCAATCCATTTAGAAATGGTCTGTTTTGAAATGGCTTTACCTTGGGAACTTGAAGCATAAGAAACGAACAATTGTTCTGATTTTCTGATGTCCTTGGTTCTGTTCAGGTAAAAACGTAGTTGTCTGTGTACATCCAAGGAATGTAAGATCCTTTCCCCTTTATTCTGAGGAGTGGGGAAAAAGGTTGGCAAGTGGATAGTTTGATTTAAAGCCACTTTGGAAACCACCTTGGGCATGAAGGTAGGATTAGTCCTCAAAGATACCCTGTCTTGATGAAAAATAATATAAGGTTCCACAGCCATAAGAGCTTGTAACTCTGAAACTCTCCTGGCAGAGGTTAGTGCTAACAGGATAGCTGTCTTCCAAGACAAAAACTTGATATCAGAAGAAGCGGCAGGCTCAAAAGGAGGCAAGGTTAGTTTTTCCAAAACATAGTTGAGATCTGTCAAGTAAAGTAAAATTAAAGTAATGTTAGAAAGAAAAGGATGAGAATCCTGAGCCTGCATCCAGGAACAAAATCTTTTCCATTTTCCTGCATAAGATTTTCTAGTGCTAGGACATCTGGCTTCTAAAATGACATCCATAACCTGCTTGGGTAGGAAAGAAGAAATCAAAGGCCCTGGATTAACCAGGCCTCCAGGCTGAAAGTTCTGACATGAGAGTGTAGAACCTGACCCTGATGTTGGGACAGAAGGTTCGGAGAATGACGTAAAACCCAACGGGGCTCCAGGCATAGGTTTTTTTAGAGTTGGATACCAAAACTGCCGAGGCCAATTTGGAGCCAGCAAGATTATCATCTTAGGCTTGTCCTGTTTTATCTTCAATAAAACTCGTGGTAGAAGAGGAAGAGGCGGAAAGGCATATCCCTAGAGGTTCCTCCAACTGAATGACAGGGCATCCACTTTCCAAGCTTCTCTGTGGAAAGTCCTGGTGCAAAAATTCTGTAGCTGATGATTTAGATGGGATGCAAAGAGGTCTATGTGAGGACATCCCCATACTGCTGTTATCATCCTGAATATTTTGGTGTCCAGCATCCACTCGTGTGGATCCGAAAGGTTTCTGCTGAAACTGTCTGCCAGGAAGTTTTGTTTCCCTGGTAGAAACTGAGCTTGAAGATCCAGATTGCAAGCTAGAGCTGTGTTCCATAAATCCATGGCTAGTCTGCAAAGGGGGTAGGAATGAGATCTCCCTTGCTTTTTTATGTACCACATAACTGTGGTGTTGTCCGTCCGTATTAGTAGTTGTCCTGGTTGTATGAGATTCCTGAAGGCCAATAGAGCTTTCTGAACGGCTAACATTTCCTTTAAGTTGATATGCAGGTGCTTCTGATCCTTTGTCCAAAGGCCCTGCAGACAATTGCCCTGAAAATGGGCTTCCCAAGCATAATCCGAGGCGTCCGTGGTTAGAATCTGAGTGGCAGGAGGCAGAGGGAAGGTTTTCCCTTTGTTTAGAGCACATGCCCTGGACCACCAAAGAAATTCCTTTTGAAGGCAAGGAAGGACGGGGATCAGTATGTCCAAACTGTGGCAATGCTGAGACCATACACTTTTTAGGTACCACTGTATTTTCCTCATGTGTAGTCTTGCATATGGTACGAGAAGGATGCAGGAGGCCATGTAACCCAAAGCCTGCAGGAATTTCCTTGCAGATAGTTGGGTTAGAGTTGCCAAGGTTTTGAAAGTTGCAGCCAGCTGTAATTGTTTTTCGGATGTCAGAAATGACATCTGGGTTGTAGTGTTTAGAAGTGCACCCAGAAAAGTTATCTGTTGAGATGGTGTCAAATTTTACTTTTTTTATGTTTACAGAGAATCCCAGGAACTTGAGGAGGTTCTGTACAAATTCTAGATGCTGGAGTAAGACATCCTTGCTGTCTGCCTGAATTAGACAATCGTCCAGATAAGGGAAAATTTGAATTCCCTTGAGTCTGCAGTAAGCTACTACTGGAGCCAGGCATTTGGT